>NW_007578115.1:81786-109402 GCF_000690725.1 Stegastes partitus | reverse complement strand
GCGAACCTGCGACCTTCTTGCTGCGAGGCAACAGTGCTAACCAACTGCACCACCCTGCACCCCTTCAGCAGAATCAGAAAAGTGAAAATAACTTATTTGATTACCCATCATTTCCCATGGATCTTGTCTGAAGAGGAGCCAGTCAGTCTGAAAACAGTATAACATTTATGGAGCGCACCTTTGCAGCTTTTATAGATATGAATATTTTATTATAGATACATGGGTTTATAGTTGTTCACTCGCAAAGGTGAGACAAAGTGTATTGAAAGTGGAAAAGGGCCCATAAGACTAGGTGTGTACTGGTCCTAAATTTCTGTGCTTCTTTGTGTCCCTGACTGTCAACAAGTTTGTCAAAGTGACTAATTTCAGATGTCAGAGCCTCTTCCCTTTAATTACAGGTTTAGCTTTTAACAAAAATGTAACTTACTAGGTTTAAAACTGTCAACAAAATGATTATGTTTTCAATAACTTCTATTTTAAATGCTGTAGAAACATGTCACTCTAGTTCCGTGAGTGCAGTTAATAGCAAGATCCAGAATAATTTGATATACTTCCTGTCAGTTTGTTTGTTAATGCAGTCTAATTAGGGCATGCTTATTTACTGCAAAAATAGAAACTCATTTGAAAGAGCACCACAATACAGTAGATAGACCTCCCTCCTCCCCCCCATCCAGTAATAGTATAATGGGAATCACCACATTTCTGACCATCTGACTGTAAAAACAGTCATGGTTAGCAGTCATAACAGAACAAGAGCAAACCTCCACAGTCATAATTCTGCCTCGGAGGCAACAGAGGCACTGGCACGAACACAGCCGCTGAAGCTGAATAAAAACTGAACACCGTCAAGGTCACAGTGCCACAATCCACTCAAGCACATTGCTTTGGGAAGTGGGAGATGTTGAAACAGATGTTTTTCATATTGGCTTTGTGGCGTGGAGTTGATGAGTGCTCTGTTACATTAACGCAGCATGCTGTGCTGCTGTAGGAATCGCATTCAATTTCATCTCTCCCTAATTACTCACAATAAGCTCTCACTCGCTCAGCGTCGATTTACACGAATCCCTCTCAGGACCCGCAGTGCCGTAAGAGTCATCAGCCACCCTGTACCCTTTTCGGAGGTAATATTAGCATGTTTCAGTATCCGCTGAAGGACTATTAAAAAGGCCCTTCAACAACATCATTTAGACAATTTACATTTGAGGATCAAGCGAAAGCAGCATGTGTTCCATTTTTTTGAGCATAAACTTTTCCCACGAGAAATACAAATGGAAACCAAACATTGAAAACGTAAAATAAATAGCTTTTTATGATTAACTTTATTGACCTGAAGCGGAGGTGGGAGTATTTAGGACTTTCCGACCTGGACATCGTCAAAACCTCAGCTCTTGCTCGCCAGGATATTTTATATTTGTCCTGCTTCGCTTTGGGTGCACCTGGCTGTATAAATAAGACAGGATTTGTGCAGGGCTTGTTAATGATGTTTGGAAGTATGCTAAGGTCATGAAAGCAGTAGTAAAGTAATAAATAATGAACAGATCTCATCCAAAGTATGCACACTCTCATTTGGATGGATCTGAGATTGTCCAGCACTGTCAGATGAATTTGTGTTTGTCCTCTGTCTCCTTTCCCTACCTAGTAAATGCGCGCGCACACGTACACATTGTGCTGTCCTATCCTGGAAACAAATGAAAATGGACATGCAGTTAACGATATTAAAAGGAGTTCAGCATTGGCTGTCTCCATTGCCCGGTACCTCTGTCTCCCTCTGTCCTATCCAACAGTTTCAGTGATAAAGTAGCTTGTTTTCCAATTACACCACTGCTTTCACTGCAGAGTGGTCAGGGAACACTTTCATCCATCCTCCTTCATTTATCTCCATCAGTGTCGTATAATATTGCAACACTTTGGTTTAAATAATGGTTGTTTTGCTACTGTAACAAAAGAGTGATTCAGCACTTTAGCACAAACCCTCTGCTGCACAGGAACGGATGCATTTATTCACTTCTCTGGTTGTGTGAGGCTTTTTTTTTTTTTTTCTTTTAGTTTTTTAAAAATAATGTTTTGCGGTTTATCAGAGGGATAGTTTTGGGTTATATGCTTGTTTGCGTACTTGTAATGCCAGCTATCAACTAGCTTTGCACAAAGCCTAGAAGAAGGGCAGAGCAGCTGAGCTCGTTCTTTCCAAAGGGAAAAAAAAATCCACCTGCAAGAGGTTCTCAGCAAAGAGTTATATATTGTTTAAGTTAGACAAAAAAGTGAATAAGAGTCCATACACCTGACAAGAAACAGTCCTACACATATGTACCCGTTGATGACATGCCGTAAAAACCATCTCACTTTTACATGTTGGTTGTCGTACAGATTAGGATTTACTGTGGTAATTAGTGACGGTTAGCTGGACAGGCAGGCAGATTTTGTTATTTTTGGACAAAACCAAGCAAGCGGCCTCCCTGTGTTTCCACTGCATGTGCTAAGCTAAATGACTGGTAGGTGGAGATTCATGATTATTCATAATTTACTGCACAGATGCATCTACGAGTTGAAAATATTTAGTTTTCGTTTTGCAAAGGAAATGAAAATTGTGTGACTGAGCCCTCAAGAACTGGACTGTGTGAAGTCAGCAGAAACAAGTTGTGGATCGTTTCTTATTTACAGATTTAGCTGTTTAGATAAAATTATCATTCATTTGGAGTATTTAAGACCACTGACAAACAGAAGTTTCACTCTCATAATGCTCTGTATTTGGTCTCCACCATCTCCCGAGGAAAATATCGGTTTCTTTAGCAGCTAAATGCTAGTTGTGGTCGTCTGTCGTTTGGTGTATCGTGGAGTTTTAGAACCTTTTCGCTGTTGCAGCTGTAAAATGATGCCATGGGTAAGGTGAGAGCTTGTTATAAAGGCTCATAAAGTGGAGCTGTATATTCAAGTGGCCTCAGGAATGAGACTACAATGTTAAATTGCCGTCATATTTGTCTATCGAATAGCCCGGCTGAAAGGAGCCACTGACTGATTAGCACAAAATTGAGAAAACAATGGAGAAAAAAAAAGCAAAATAAAAGAACACAATTCTACGGACCACTTAAGGACAACACATGGAGACACAATGAATCAAACTAGAGGCACAGTGGAAAACGTGCTGTCATTTGGTATCATTGTCAGAATCCTGTCTGGCCAGTTTTGTGGATACAAGGCCAATGGAAACAAGTGCTACTCCGGACTCCCAGAGATCCCAACATTTCCGTGCTTTTCAAAATAAAACCGTCTGAAACTGCAACTGACTAACCTGTCATATTGAAGTGATGTTGCACATTCTCTGTATCACATGCATTTGCAGTAAGAATGAGTGACTCATCATTTTTGCAGAGAGCATCCTCAGCACACGTCAGAGCTCTACTCCCCTCGCTCTCACCCTTTCACCCCGGAACAGGGTTTATATTTCTGTTCAGCAAAATACGCCAAAAGCCCTCAAGCCACACAAATGCTTCTTATTTTCACTGCAATCTCTCTATGTCTCTTTTATGAGACTTCTGCCAGAGCAGGACGGCTCTTTGGGTTTAGGAAAGAAAAGGCCCGACAGCTGCCAGAAACGATCGGTGGTTGAGAAACAATGGCACGCCCTATGCGATTCTCACTGCTCCTCGAACCCCAGACGTCCTCCTCGCTGTAATCCTCTGTTCCTTTTATTTGTCAGATCATGGCTGCCTCCTCCAATTGGTTGTGTCAGCTTTGGCCCAGGAACACTGAGACGACTTGACCAACATGGTTGAGCCTCTTGCCAAAAGGACAGAGAAGAAAGCAAGAGGGAATGAGAGAAATGCTTTAATTGCTGCAAGAATCTAGACAGTTTGGGAAGATTTGTTTGAGAAATGTGTGGGTAATAAGACAGAGGCGAGGAGAAAAGTAGCAGTGTGATCCAGCGGACTCGAATTTGCTGCACTTCCACTTGTGTGGCAGACGCTCTCGGTTGGGCCGAGGCCACGCTGGGACAACGGTGGAGAAGCAAGAGCAATTATAAAAAAGTGGATGCGTGTGTTTGTTGCAGTGGCGGGGGTGGTGGCTGTTACGTTGATGCAGGGGAAAGCCACGGGTAATTGATGTTGACAGATGTGGAGGGGGTCTACATGTCCAAGATGCAAAAGGAAACAATTGAGAAGAGGCGACTGAGCTTAGGCCAGTTCCCATAGACATGAAGTCAACACACTGAAGCCTGCTGATAACACTCAGAAACATGATTTAATTTTTCCTTTATATATGCAAATAACTGAGCTATAACTTCCCCAGGACTTGATGTAGCTTACACCATTTTAGGTCACTCAAATATTTAGAATATTGTTGATCCTGGACGAATTATTCATACAGTAGCTATTAGTAGTTTCTATGAATACGTGCAGAAAGCTGCTTCAGGCTCATTGCTTTGGGCTTACGCCTAGAACTGTGAAAGTGATTACCGCTGTGGTTTCTGTCTGCATTTCTAACGTCTACGGCAGTTTAATTCTGTGTTCAATCCTGACAGAAAATATTTGAATAAAGCACAAAATTGTGTCATCAAATACCTACACACTCATTCACTTTGGAGAGGTTTGGAGCAAAGGCACATTTGGGCCCATTTTTAGTGAGTTTATTGGAGGGGACGTGTGGGGAGAACAAGATTAATGGCTCTAACTTTATCTTGGCAAATCAAATTCCAATAAAGCTCAAAGAAAAATTAATATCTGGCCAGTGCAAGCACTAAACTGTGACTTGATTGATGTGTGAGGGTAAAAGTAGTTCCAAAAATCTGCAGGTGATTCTTTTACAGCCCAGATGTCCAATTCAAACTTTGGGATTTTATTAGTGGCCGGTTGTTGATACAGGGACGCTCATTTCCTAAATGAAGTGCTGCTCACCTGAAAGAGAAAGATTTATAATCTCCTGGTTGGACATTTCATTGTATAAACTGCTGGACATTTAATTAGAACTCCTTATTCTTTGTTTAAAACTCATAATTTGAGTAAAACGAAGCAAGCTGCACTGAGGATCATTTTCAGAGCACCTTTTTGGCTACATATTGTAATGCAATTAAAACAGACAAGATTATTACTTGAGACAAAGTCAATCATACATACCGAATACCAACGTGCACTTTGTGAGGAAAATGAAACAACTACGCATCCTTGATTCATGCACCCAAAATGGTTAGTTGCAAATATTTCCAAGTTGCCTCTTTCTTTTTCGCAAAGTTCACACAGATGCATGTTTTATTTTGGATTTAAGGAAAAGCACAAAGATTCTCCAGCAGATGAATGTAAAACATACAACGTGACACTGGTGCGTTCAACCGGTCTGACCAAGCAGGGACCTCCTGTCATGGTGTTTAATCTCTAATTTTGAGGGCAAATCTGCAGCGGAGTTCCTCTCTCTTTATCTTTATTACCGACTTGGTCTGTCCCTTTTTCTCTGTGCTCCCCTTTTCATTCCTTCTGTCCTCCTTGCATCAATACTGGCTTATGTCAAACATGTTAGATCATCATACAGTAGGCTGAGTTCTGGTTTTCTCTGCTGCACCTCCTCACTAAAGGATGCCCTGCGGAGTGTGGGGTTCAGGATGAGGGCAATGTTGTGGAGGCTGCCCTCTTAAGGGTATTAAGGCCGAAGGCAGGCCAGAGGGGGGCCTGATGGATGGAAGCCATTATGAGTGAGGATGATCTTCAGGCCGAGGTAAAAGTAGGCTAAATGAAAGGCAGACTAGATAAATATGGATGACCAGACAAGCAAACACAACTGTAACCTCTTTCACCCCTGACACCTTGAAGCATTTTGTAAACTGAGACACCTTCAGTGTACTACATGTAGTGTAGTAAGTCAATAAAGACAATAGCACAAGCATTTATAAATAACAGAACACACCTGTCAACTTTTCCAAGAAAACATGATAACCTTTACTTGACTACAAGTTGAATGCCTACACTGATGTCCATTTTCAGCATTACAGTTCTAGCTCACTTCAAGGTAGTACCCGCTAACACCAGTGTGGGGGGCATGGGCCAGGGCCAGGGGGATGTGTGGAGCTGGTGTGGTGGCCTGTGGTCGGGTGCCAGTCAGACCATCATCGAGAGAAGTCCATCCCCGTGAGAGAAGATATCACCATAGCCTGGTTGGCTGACAGCTTCAGGGCCCTTATTGAAAAATCAATGTCCATTTGTGCGTCCAGCTCACCTGGCCGTCTGCCAGCTCGGCTGAAGTCACCTAATGAAGCCTGATCCCGTTACCTGATTCCTGATTCACTGAGTCAAAGTGACTTTGCAGCTGAAGTCATCCACCCATCAGGGACCTCGGGGGCGAGTTCAACATGAACCATGCAGCATGTTGTTGTTGTTGTTTCACTTTGCATTCTCTTGCTCTTTTTGGTGTAGAGCAGCATCTGGACCTGCAGATCAGCAGGGTGCATTGATCGCATGCAGTCATGGTGAAAGTTGTTGCTTATTGTAGATTAATCCACATACATATAAATGAATATATATCTCATTCTTGCTACATTCATGTCATTTTGAGGTGACTCCAAATATTTTAATAGCAGCAGTACAGACAGAAAGGACATAAGTGAAAAAGGAGTTGGGACTGATTTCTGGTCCCAGGAATCGAACGATCACAACTAGAAACCTCGGATTCTTCTGAAAACTCCAATATGTATGACTTTTACATTTTTTAATAACCTAGAAGGACTTGAAAACCAAAGAGACACAGATGCTTGCATCAGGCAGCGTTTGTCCTTGAAGGTCATATAAACATACATATGAAGGACATGGAGGTTTAATTTGAATCTGCAGTATTTTTAACAATCAGCAGCAAAAATACAACAGTCCTGAGTTGTCTGATGGAGTGAATGTTTTTAGGAATTTTTTCTCCCTTCATGATCCATCTCATGTGACATGATTTATTGCTCATATATCGATCAACTACTCCAGGTAGTCAAATTCCTCTCTTTCCTTTTTATTTGCGGGGAGTCCTGTTTAATCAGAGCTCAGTTACTGGTTATGTCTATAGTAATACTTTCTGGACAATAAATGTCCTAACGGCAAGCATAACAGCATTGTGAGAAGGCATTTCATTCACCAATATTGTATCAAATTGCAAATGTTTTGGAAATATCGGGATGGAAATCTTTTTGTACTGTAGTTTGATGAGGAGAACTTAGGTAAAAAACACATTCTGAACCGTTTCTTCGATGTTGAAAAGATACAGTGAAGAAGTATATTCTTGTAATCACTGTGCTGTTGTAGCATTTGGAAAACTTGGGTAACCCCTCTGTCTAATAGCATACCGTAAATGACTCACACCAGGATGGATTGCTGAAACCAAAATGCAGCCTGTATCCTAGACTATACACTGTACAGTACATTGTAACTGTGGTCATCTTTTCAAGCGTTGTGGATAAACCACCGTAATATCACAGCTGAGACTGAGGCTTTTCTTCCAGTCACTCCACTCACAGTTTACCATTAGATGGATAGAGCGACTACACTATGCTATTGTGTATTGTGATTCATTTTTAGCCCATGCTAGGACTGTGGTCTAATTGTGTCCGGGAAACCTTTCCCGTGTGTAAACGCTCGGCCACTCTGACTGATCATTATGTTAAATGTCAGCTGGCTTTAAAGTTGTGGCTGAGGCAGCTGAGCAGCAAAGCCACCCTTCTTCGGTGGATTACTGCTCTCTGTGAAGTTTCATCTGTCCACGGATGAACGGCCGACAGCGGCAGCAGGCTGTAATCCTTCGGGCCACAACAGCAGTGCCTGATCCAAGGTGGAATGAAACATCCAACTGTAAAACCCCAATCAGAATTAAAACCCCGGTAACTCTAGTGGACTGGGGCAGCAAGCTGATCTGGCGGCTGGTGATTACGACGGTACATGACGCAGATATACAATCCCTCTCCGTCCAGCTGGGCACTGCGCTCTTCCCTCCAGCAATGGGGAAGAAAAGGGGGTTTTGATGATGAAGTGTTTAGAGGAGCATTCCTGATGTACCGTTGTGAAAGGTTGAGTCTATCGGGTAGGGGGGAGAAGAACAAGGAGGAATGAGGTCAGCGACGGTGAGGAGGAGAGAATGATGAGGAGGAAGTTGCTTGAGTTGGAAAGGAGGAAGAGGAGGAGGGGAGGAAGGCACTGCCGAGGGCGTTGCTCACGATAAGAGACAACATCGTCCAGGAGGGAGAGTGCTCTGCCTTTAAAGCAGCCGATGCGCTCAAAGTTGAGCTGGCATTCATTACCAGAATGACGTAGTCTGTCTGTACACCTTGTCTGTCCCCAGTCTGACCCTGAATTCACACAGGCCTCTGCTTCCCCCCACTGAAGGGGAACCAGAGGAGGAGCAGTGTTGAGTGTTGGGCCTGTACAGTAGAAAATTCTTCAACATACATGCAACATAAGGCTCTCTCCAAAATTCCTCTAGATATTGGGAATGCCCCCCTCGGTGCTTCCAGCTCCCCCCAGTAGCATCCCTGCAGCTCCGACTCTCCTGTCCCCCCTTCCTCTGCACCGTGAAGCCTCGGAGGAGGCAGTGTGTAATGCAATTTGGTTGATTAAAAGAAAACATTAAAGCACTACCTTATTGAATTTGACGGCACGTACGGATCCGGATCTCACCGGCCACTCTGTTTTATTGGCCGGGATAAAGGGGATCACGTCATTCCCCATCACCCCACCCCCCCACCCCCGCCTCCACACCGCCCTCCCCGCCCAGCGGCCCCGCCCTCCTTCATCCCTTCCAGCCCTAGACAAACCTTGGCAGGAGGACGTCCTGGCAGGACAGAGATTTGTTTAGACCCCTCTCTTTTCCGACTCCCCCACCCTTTCTGACTGCGCCTCTCTAACCTTGGCCACCACAACAGAGAGGGAGAAAGGGGGAAAGGGGGCGGGGGGACAGAGTGATAGAGCAAGAGACATTAGACTGGCATGGAAAGAGAAAGTGAGAGAGACCCTTGGCATAAGTGAAGAGGGGCCATTTTGTTTGTGTCAATAAACAGGCTGATAGGTCATTAATCTCTTGAGAGGATGGGTTAGAGGTAGTCACCTCCGTCACTGTCTGTCTAAGATGACTCATCCGTTGTTCGTAATGCATTCCAAGTCTCGTAGTCTATAATTTAGAGTCAGACGTGCCTTTTTGTTGGGGATGGTAGGGGGTTGTGTGACAAAGATGCAAGGAGGGGGTAGCCTTCAGTGAATATCAAGCACGTGCCAATCTCCTCAGCAGAGGCCAAATACGCTCTCAGCTCGCCATATCCAGTCCATTTATTAGAGTTATGGTGATGGGGCCGGTCCGCCCGGTCATGTACGAGAGCAACAAAACAACTTCTGAATGGAAGTCCTGTGTTTAGATGACATCATCTGTGGCTCCTTCAATTACGCTGCAAGAAATGAATAACAGCACAAAAGGGATGATGTAATGCGTCGGCACAATGTTGAGCCACTGAATTTAGACTTTTAATCCATATTGGCCTCGGTACATTGTTGACTCCAAAAACTTCATTACGTCATCGACAGTCTGTCTTCAGCAGAACAATGATAAAAGAGAACCTTTTTGCTGGCCAGCGAAGGTGTGACGGCAAACTTAACTGTGCAGAATTTGGGGATCAGACTCAATAAAGTTGATGGAGTTGGTATATAAACCCCCCTCCCTCCGTACCTGCCAGCTGTCAGAAGTGGAGGGGCAGCATCCAACGGTTTTTGTAGTTTTTTAAACCAATCTGCCTTCTTACTAGAAGTTCAGTGGAAGAGTTGATATCAGTGTCTGCATGCTCAGTAGAGGGATGCACTTATGACCTTCTGAGGCCTCAGTATGTTTCAGATTTACCATTTAGTGATCATCAAACGGTGTCTGAAATCCTGTATCCTCGAACCTCTCCAAAATTCAAATCAGATGGGCTGCTTCTTGTAATTCCTGCAAACTCATTCCGGTAATTTTCCAAAACCACTCAGTCGAACATGCCTTCCTTGTGTAGCGATTGGCCAGGCGGTGCGAAGGGTAATCGGTGTCCTTCCTGACTACTTATGTGTTTATCTATGGACTCATCATGTATCACCACTCTTTCTGACAATGGATTGGGGTTGTTAGTGCTATGCCTAAGTCCCAACCTGGTGAGCCGGTGTGCTGTCTTTGGTCTGGTCCTGCACCTCGCTAGTATTTACTTGGTTGAACTTAGTGACATATCTGTCCTTCAGGGTTTTTTTTTTTTTTTTTTAAACACACGAGCCTCTTCACCACAACAAGACAAGAACAGACTTTGTACAAACTAACTTATTGCAAGCTTACAACTGGCTTCAGCATGCTGCAGGTTATATGGCAGCTGGATGCGATGCCAGAATGTGACTTACAGTAACTACAAATTTGTATAATTTTTATGATGCAAAATGTATTTATGTAAGTTTTTACTATATAACTTTTCATAGCTGTTGTGATTAGTCATCGTGCTAGTCATCAGAATCACATTTTTTGTTAATACCACACTGTTACTAATTTGAATCAGGAATGAATTGCTTCTGATTAATGTAGCCTTTACTTGTATCAAAAATTGATTTTTACATTAACTTGAGCCATTTAGTATGAAACTTTGCCAGCGAGACCTTTTCTGTTCTCTAAAAGCAGACATCTGCTCGTGACCAAACCCACATGTTTTGCATTTTCAAGAGGAAAAAGAGGATGTAGCATTATTTAGCATAGGATGAAAGCTTTGTCAAAGGAAAATTCCAAAATCATTAGCAGCACAGAGACATTCTAACAATTGCACCCCTGTTTGACAGGTTTTTTTCAGCGACACAGATGTCTCTCAGGGTCAATAATTACCTTCACGTGCATGACTTCAGTTTCTTGCTGTCACTTTTCCCACCTGATTTTCCTCTGCATCATTGCAAGGTGGAGCATGAGGTGAGCAAATATAAGGAAGGAAACATGAGAGGGAAGTGAGAGGAGAGAAGAGTTCCAGAAAGAGGGAGGGAGGGAGGATGAGGTGACGGAGGAGGAGGTGGTGGTGATGGTGGTGGTGGAGGAGAAAAGCAAATTTGAAGGTTAGGATGATGAGAATGCACCGCCTCACATCGGTGCGCTGTGCCACTGGGAAACATGAGATGTGAGCAGATACGATTGGATGCTAGAGTTTCCCGCAAAGAGCCCCCTTCACAGCAGAGAGCATCAGGGGAGGTGGGGGGAGGGAGGTTAGGAGGGTGGAGGTATTATTGCGTTAAGACATCAGATCCAAGGCATCATCATCTGTGTATCAGTTGCATAACACTTTCGATGCAGAGGCAGAAAAAGGTAGAAGACAAACAGTGAAATTGAAAAATGAGGGACGAGAATCACAGGGAAAGGGAAAAGATGGATAAAACCGAGGAAACACAGGAGGATAAGTGGTCAGAAGGATTGCAAAGTAGCAGAAAGAAGACAAGGGATGAGAGAAGAGAAAGTCAAGGAGAAAGTGGAAGATCTTTGGAGGTAGAGGAGTGGTTTATAACCTCTCAACACACCAGACTCCTGGTGCTTTGAGGAGCCATGGGCCTGGATGAATTATTCAGTTCCTGGCTGGTGGACCTCCTCTGGGACCGACACTCGCTCTCCTCCAACGTTAGAGCACCACTTGACGGTAAATGCTCGCTGGGACAAATAAGAGGTCCTTAAAAAAGACCTGTGCACTTAACTCACACTGCAACCCCCCGTCGCTCCCCTGTACTCGCCCCCTCGTCTTGACCTCAGCCAAGATCAATATGCAGCCGGAGCCAGATGTTGCACAATACCACACTGGGGATGGAAGGGTTTCTAAGAGGAAACCTCCAGAGGAAGTTGTGTGCCTGCATTTATAAATGTACTCATGGGCATGCCAGTGGATTGTGAATGCACTGGTGAGACGGGAGCGAGCGAGTGGCTTGCGTGAAACTTTTGTGCCGTTTTTTTTATTTATTTATTTATTCATTTTTATACACGTGCAATTTCTACAGAACCGCAGTGATTTACAGAGCTCAGCACTGTAATCCAGGGATTTCACACAGAGTATCAGACTCTGGATGCTGACGGGGCAATAAGTGAACCGTGCTCTGGGTTTCAGTTTGGAGGTCTGATGCTGCCATCTTCAGGCAGTCAGATGAAACAACGCAGTGCAGACGACAGCAAAATGACTGTACACGGGTGATTGTAATCCAAGTACAGTACAGTGATCATTCTCACTGTGTATGTAACTGATACTGCTCCGAGGACTCTCAGGCCTGCTGCTGCTGGTACAAATGAATAAAATGAGTACAAGTGATTGTTCATGAAGATAAACGTTCTTTCTGCTGCTGCTACTGGCTCCTGCTTGCCCCCAGTATCATGTACAAGGAGCATTCAGTAAATTAACTTTGCTGTTTGGCTCCATCAGATAAACATCATCTGATAATTTGAGGTTGGACAAGGTGTTTGCTGTTCACAGGTCATAGTTTTAACAGGTACAACCACAAGAGCTCACATCAGAGCAGTTTCTCAAGTTTCTGCATCAGCTTCCTCCCACTTTGTGGAACATTCTTATGTCCCTGTCCACACATGTATTTTTGGGCTTGTAACTTTGAGAAGATGTCTCTTACAGCATCAATCTGAGTTCAAAATATATTGACCTCAGTTGAGGCTTTTCAGCAAATCTGTATTTTTTAAACTTTTATTTTTGATCATTTTTGTTCTTTACGTTCTGTTATTACAATAGAATTTCGTTTTAAAAGCTGCATTTCATTTAAATTTTCTCCTATTTTTTATTTATTATTTAGCAGTATTTAATATTTCAGTAACTTGCCATTAGATTGTGTTAATATTATTGACTTTATTTAATATTTCATATCATTGTCACTTTACTTAAATATTTGTCCATCTGTATCACTATTCCTGTAATAAAACTTCATAGTGCTCAAGTGCTCAGAAAGGTGTGATAATTTTCCTGCAAACAAGTCGTTTCACGTTGTAGATTTGTAACTTTACTTTCATAAAAGACCTCACCAAATGTATTCTATTTTAATCGATTAGGTTTTATATGTTTTTCTGGACCCAATACATTTGCTGCTAAAATGTGTCAGAGTGCATATGCATGCAACTATATGCGCATGTCTCCAGCTGTGCGCATGTGTGATACAAGTGTGCATTCCCATGTGTGTGTGTCAGCATCCTCTCGTTCCACATCCTGCTGGCTCTCTCCACCAGCCGGTATCATCTCTCAGCAGACTGATGCTCGCTGGTAACACAACACTGGAGAAATGAAAATGAAATGCAGCGCCGGCGTTTACATCTGCAGCGCCTGCTTTTGGTGTAGGCCTCAGCCCTAACACTGCTGCTGACTCCAGAGTCTGTCCTCTGTCAGCTGCCGGGTTCTTGCCCTGAGAGGATGGTTTCTCTTCTTCAAGTGTAGGACAAGTAGGAGAGCTAGAACTTTAAACATAGACACACAAACAAATGAACACAAGTAGACTGTTTGTAATTCTAGAGGCAGATATAATCTTATTGTTTGAATGAGTGGATCCAACAAACCACAGTATTTGTCTTAACACACAAATTAAATTATAGAAGCTTTCTTTCTTTCTTTGATTATGCTGGCATTCATGATGCTATAAAGGTCAGTACCAGCTAAGCTAACTAGCCAGCTAATTGAACTTGGAAGGTCACCTTCTTACTATTTTTAGTCATGCTAGCAGCGTGGCTCTAGGGATGGAAATGTTGTTCAGCTTTTCCACCCTCTGCAACTGGATGGACTGAACTTGCATTTTTAAAGATATTCATGGTATCCTGGTAACCAAATCCTAATAACTTTGGTGACCTTTAGCCCCAGGCAGCAGGTCGACATTCTAAGGCCTCACTCAGGTCATTGATTAAACCTCTGAAAGCTCATCTCTGAGTATCAGGGATACATATGTAGAAGTTTTATTTTTTCCATGAAAATAATCCTTTCTAGCCTTAAAATAGCTTCGATGTAACTCTACACTGTTGCTTCTTTTAGAATGTGCACATCTATGAAGTCAGTGCCTCCTTTTCCACCCAGCCCTCCTCATTTGGTGCAGCCCAAGCACACCAGCTCACCTGCGACTCTGCTCAAACAAGCAAAACAATGACTGCTGATAGACTTAACTTTTCATGACGGTGCATCAGGAAAGTCCCTACAAATACAAATACAAATACAAATACAAATCAGAACCCCCTTTTCTTCTCCATTGCTGGAAGGAAGAACAGCCCAGCTGGTCACCGTGGGATTGTATAATGTGTAGCTTAGAGCAAAAAACTCTATGATGCACAATATGAACTTGTAATATTGTAGTATTTCAGCCCTGTATGTTCGAACTGGTAATCAATTCTGAAGAAGAATGATGATACAATAAGTTCAACCTTGCAAGTTGACAGAATTCATGCTTCCTTAGGTTTGTTCCACATGAAACCCTGGAGGTCATAATCATGTTTTGAGAATGTTATCTGTACATTGCACTTTCAAGCCGGAAATACTAGCCATGGCAATAACTGCTTATTTTGTTGTGATGTATCTTCTGGCATATTAAAAACACCGCGTGGACATATTAACAAGGTAGAAAAAGAAAAAAAATGTTGATGTTCATCTGAGGCCTTTTAACATTCCAGTGAAATATGTTGATATGCAGCACAACATTTTCGACAAAAAATTGAGATTTCCACAAATGTGGCTCAATAACTTTTATGATCCAACATTTATCAGGTCAAAATTTGGACTTCAGACATTTTGTTTTCTGACCAAATACAGTTAAAACCAGAAGTTTACATATGCTGTATAAAAGACATAAAACCTTTTTTTTTTCGCATTGTCTGACATTAAATCAGACCAAACTTTTCCTGTTTTAGGACAGTTAGGATTACCAACATTATTTCTATTTGCTAAATGCCAGAATAATGAAAGAGATTTTTTTTTTTTTTTTAGGAGAATTTTTTCTTTCTTCAAAGTTAGAAGTTTACATACACTAAGATTACTATGCCTTCAAACTATTTGTGAAATCCCAGATGATGATGTCATGGCTTTGGAAGCTTTTGATAGGTTAATTGACAACATCTGGGTTAATTGGAGGTACACCTGTGGATGTGTTTTAAGGCACACCTCAAACACACTACTTTCTTTAGTGACAACATGAGAAAATCTAAAGAAATCAGCCAAAATATCAGGAACAGAATTGTGAACCTCCATGAGTCAACAAACTATTGTGAGAAACCCAAAATGTTTGACCCAAGTCATACAATTTAAAGGCACTGCTGCCAAATACTACAGAGATATGTGTAAACTTCTGCCTTTAAAGAAAGTAATAAAAAATATCAAAAACAAACAAACAAAAAAAATCTCTCTCATTATTCTGGAATTTAGCAAATAGAAACACTTTTGGTAATCCTAACTGACCTAAAACAGGAAAAAAGGGGGGAAAAAAAGTTATGTCGTTTTATACAGCATATGAAAAATTTTGGTTTCAACTGTACCTGCTAATGTCATTCTCATTAGCTTCAGCTCTGCAAGCTAATACACTAAACTAAGATGCTAAATAAGGAAAACATTCCAGTTTAACATTATCATGCTTTGTCCTTGTGAGCGAGTTGCGACACCATCATTAGCATGGCATCAGAGATATAGCTGCTGTGAAAACAAACAAACAAACAAGCAAACAAACACACAGACAGACATTTACTGTATTTTATCTTTAGGTATAAAGCTTAGCTTTTATTTTGCTGTTTAGGAGATTAACAAGCAGTTTTCTTGACTCTGTCATGTCTTTCCAGAGGACACACTGTAGCTCACCTAGAGCATTTGCTGCAGAAAACTAGCAAGCAATCATTATTTACTGTAATTAGAGGTAAATGCATAGGCATAATGGGGGGAAACAAGCACACACGGGAGGCCATGCATGACAAATAACCACATTAGCAATTTGATACAAATTAAATCAATGGAGTCCAGCAAGACTGTGTGATTTACAACAGAAGGGGCTGAACAGTGAGGTGATCAAGAGGTGAACAGAGCCTGTGATTTGTTGTGCAATACATCTACATTACCCGCATCTGCTAAGCCGAGGAGGCATTCAACTCATTGAAAAAAATCATGGCAATGTTATTGTTAAAGCAGTCACTGTGTAACCACATCCCTGGCAGGGGCACAGCCTCTGCCATTGCAAACAGCCCATTAAAAATTCACCGTAGTGGATGATCAGAGAGGCTCAGAGAGACACAGAGAGAAAGAGATGCAACCTACATTGCTGCCCTGCAGCAGCTGAGTGGTTTTACTGTAAGATTGATCCAACCGATCACCTCATTTCCTCTCTCATCTACCATAGCAGCCAAAGCCGAGATAGTTTATCCGTCTGAGAAAGTGATTTTAAGGTGCCAAGTACAACACAGGAAATGGCTCTGCAGACGTTCTTGTATCTGGTTATGGCGGGCCTGATTGCCGGCTGCGGGATGAGGCATCAGTGAGGTTGACCAGCGAGGGAGTGACAGAGCGCTTCTGAGGACTGTTTCAGTGTCAGCCATGCAGAGCACAGCTGACCAGAGACGTAAATCGATTTGACACAGAGCAGTAGTTGTGGTACTTTCCTGTAAGAATAGGGTTTTGTTCAGTCTTACTACGCGGAAACTGCTGAACTGTTGAGGCTTTCAAAAAAAGTACGGTACAAGCGAAAGGACGGGACAAGACAGTACTGAGGAGGAGGGGGCATATAATACTAAACTTAGCAGAAGAAAACACACACACACACACACACACACACACACACACAGGCAGAATAAACGTATTTTTCATGAGCTTTGATGTCATGTGCAAGTGTAACCCTGAGAAAGGGCTTGGATGAGTCTGAAAAAGGATGTTCTTGCAGTCTAAATGTAAAACAGCCGGACTAAGTGCACCCTGAGCAATGAGCTTTGTGGACAATGAGCTTTCCAAAAATCCAATATGCATATTGACTAAAAATATCCCGTCTGAGTAAAGCGGTGGAGGGAGCAACCAAGAATGAAGTCATATCCCCACGGAGTTTTGGCTTTAGTATTCCCCTCCAAAGCAATCAATCGGAATGGAAACTCTTTTTTTTGGCCTCACTATCCACTGATAGATGGAGGGCAAGCTCACCACAGGCAGGAATATATCTAATATGTATGACAAAAAAGAGAGGCAGCCGTCTCTGTTTTTAGCTTAAAGCTGAGTGCCCCCATCATATTGATGCACACTGCAAACTATTACGGTTCAACATTTTAAGAAACACCCTTATCTGCACTCTCGTCTAGAGAAAATCAATACCACTTCTATGCTTTTATGGTATAAAGAAACCTATATCTAGGTGTGGGTTTTCCTAGTTTGACATAAAGGCTGGACATATGGAAAAAAACTAGGCTGGCTCCGAAAAAAGAGTCTGCTTTCCAGCCCTCTGCAAAATCACAGTGTTGCATTCTTGGTCAGGTGCGTCACCTTGTAAAGCAGCAACCTGTGGGTCCAGGACTCCTGCAGATTCATAAAGAGCAGGGAAACAGTGCTAACATATGTTAATATAAAACATATAGACATAGATAGAAATAGTTGCATAATGTCACCACCTATAGGATAGTTGATAAAAACACAGTGACTGTGGAGACTAACTCCTCATTACACTTGTGTAGTTGGACTACTGTGACAGGTACTTGTTATTTGGGAGAGCATGAAAGATGCTGACACTACAAAAAAAGAAACAGCATGCAGTAAAATAACAAATTTTGAAAAACCCAAAAGCAGAAAATATGAAAATGGACCTTGGATGGTGAGATTCCCTGACCATCAGCTGCTGTGCTCCTTTTTTTTCTTTTGAGAAAAAACAGTAGCCAGATTTGTTCCTGATGAGAAACAACTTCCCTGTCTGGTTGACCTAGCCAACCTTTTCCACTGATTTAATGATTTGACAACCGAATGCATCTTGAACCTTTGACAAACTGAGGCATTAATAAGAAACCTGCATTGTAGCTCGATCATCTGGACAATAAGTTTGAGAAGTTTCCATGACTGGAGGATTTTTACAGTGATAACAATGTATCGAAAGCTGAGTTCTGGGATGTTGTCAGGATTCCGTTCTGTAGAATACACCTGCATCGTTTCACTTAAAAGCCAGGCATTCTCTAGTGCAGAACAACCATCCATGATCTACTGTAACAGTTGAGTTTACAAACTGCACCTTTAACAAGGTGTCTACTGTGTTGCCGAGTAGCAACATCAAGCAGTGCCCATGTTTTTTTGTGATGTCAAATGCACGCAGGCTGGTCGAACATATACACTTCACTCCTGTTTTCTTTTGCTCCAAAGAGAATAACAGTGATGGTCGACCAGAGGCAGCTATTTTGTTCATGTATGAGAAAGCTGTACAACTGGGCTTGGTAAGGTTGGAGTGTGTTTAATAAACGACGAGCAGTTTGTGAAATGCCAGTGTTTGTGTGGACGTGAGTTTTGTCTGCCGTTTTCCTCCACTCTCCATAGCCTCAACCGAGCCACACAGAACCAAACCATCACACTATACATCGCTTAATCCTCACTAGGGTCACGGGGGGCTGGAGTCTATCCCAGCTGACTCAGGGTGAAGACAAGGGAACACCCTGGACAGGTCATCAGCCCAGCAGTAAGCTCACCGCTACACTTAGAAACAGACAACCAAGCACACTCACATTCACACCTACAGACAATTTAGAATTATCAATTAACCCTATCATGTTTTTGAACTGTGTGAGGAAGCCGGAGAACCCGGAGAGAACCCACGTTGCACGAGGAGAACATGCAAACCCCACACAGTTTTCCTAACTGGGATGCAAACCGGGGACACTCTAGCTGCGAGGCGACGGTGCTAACCACCAAACCACCTTGCAGCCCTTGGTGCAGAACATCCATCCATCCATTTTCTATACACCGCTTAATCCTCACGAGGGTCGCGGGGGGGCTGGAGTCTAGTGGAATAGAAATTTTGCAGTGATGGAGTTGACAGGAATTAAACTGGAGGAGTCATTCATTGAAGTTACAACTGATCTGGTTCTGAGGCAGAGGTTTGTAGAGATGCCACCGAGAACAGACTGACTTCTCCCATTTGCATCATCCCAAGACTGTGCATCTGGTTTTCCAGCAATATTGTAGCTAAAAAAAACAACAAACAAAGCATTTCTGAAAATGTCACCATTGCTTTATGTAGTATCTAAATGTTATGCAGCTTTTTTCTTGCTCTGCCGGAGTTTTCTGTTGACCTTTAATAATGCCTGCGTGGGAGATCCGATATAGACCATGTTCAGGCTCTATATCTGTCCACAGAAACAGTTCGAAGGGAAATTTTCAGGTCAGCAGCTCTTTAATCTATAAGAGCGACACTCACACAACACCTATGCAAACTCATAAAGACACACATCCACGTAGAGTCTCAGCAATGACAGGATGGAGGAATGTAATAACACCTTTGGGAAATTAGCTGATGGCAGCAGTTCAGCTGCTCTTCAGCCTTTACCTGAAGGGATCGACTTACAGAGGAGCCAACCAAATATCAATAAGGGTGATTTAGCTGTGCACTGCTCAAGGATAAAGAGCTTATGCATGAAACCTCTGGAAATACACTTGAGCTTGGTGTGTAAAATGCTGTCGCTTCAAGCAAATCCCTGATTAAATCCCCCAAACACATTTAGTTGGCTATATGAGGGGAAGCCTGGTGTTGGCTGTGAGGCACGATGCCAAGTATGTGGGAGGACAGAAAGAAGAAGGGGGGGGGAGGTAGGCAAAGAAAGAAAGAACGAAAGAAAGAAAGAAAGAAAGAAAGAAAGAGAGGGGGAGGAATAGTATATATCTGAAAACCAATGTGCTGTGGATGAGCTTATTTGATGTTTCTTAATGGCTTCCCTCTGGCATTTATGATCTTCTGTATGTTACAAGAGTGACATTATCCCAGATGATTCCACCGCTCAATATGAATCTGACACTGACACACGAAATGTTTAATGCCGCCATTATATTTGTGTGAGTCTAATTGCTCAGTATTATCCTTCATAATATTTGGCAGTGCGGTTGGCTGCCCTTAAGGTGTTGAACAGGTTTAATTTTACATAAAAGCACTGGTGAGGATCAGGAAGAAATGAGTGTCTAGCAACCCAACTTTGGCTTCGTACCTTAGCTCCACAGCCAACAACACCAGGAAAGCTGGCTAAATGAAACATCGCTTCAACATCTGCAACAGCGGATGTGGATTTACAGCTTCTGTGAAGAGAACAGGACAACATTGCCTCATTTGGATCATTAATTTTTATTACCTTTCCTGGAAATCTCTTCATTTGGCATTTTACTGCCATTTTCAAATGTAATGGTTGTTTTGCGGAGATGCACATACACTTGTCAGCCCTGTGGTCACAGAAAAGAGAAAATAAAAAGCGGTAGAGTAACACAAACCTGCATGGGGTCACTGCTGCAAAAAAATCCAGGCTTATACCCAAATTGCTCGATTGCTTGAATGACATTTTCATCACTTATCATTTCCCTTCATGTCTCTGTGCACTGACTGGCACTCAGAAAACACATATATGCTCTTATATTATGCATAGAAGCATTGCAACTGGATGAAAGCGCAGCAAAGATGTGACCTCGAGCTGTTTACCCTGTAATCAGCTTACGCATCTCATTAACAGAGGCTGACTCATGTCATCTTGAATGTAAGCCTTGAAATAGGGTCACACAGCCCGGGAAACCAAAGGACAAGAAACCAAGGTAACAGTGACACGGCATGAGAATCATTAGCGCTCGTCTTCCAAAATGCAACATTTGGCTGGCTGTGTATATGAATATATGCAAATATGATTGAATTTCAGCAGTTCATGCATGATTTATGAGACTTACGGGATAGCCTACACACACAAAAAAAGACTTTGTTTCTTCAGAGAATTACGTGGCATTCTTTATTTTTCTCCTGCAGGCCTCTTAAGTCTGCAATAACCAGCAGGGAGAAAGGAGGGTTGCTTTCACAAGGACTTAGCTTAAGACTGAAACTCAAATCTTCCTCAAACAAGAAACAGAAGTTGGTCTTCAACTTGTCTGGTCACTAACATTAACATTTTTAGCGAGTTTGCACATAATTACCTCTTTTCTCAAGCTCTTTGTGTTCACCTGCAAATTTTTTTTGCCCCGCAAATCACTGTGATAACATCAAACATAACCTTTTAAAAGAATGATAGCTCACTTTGGAGAGGTAATTAGCTCTTTGAAGTAGTGACGGCTTAAGGTTTGGGAAGTAGGGCAGCTCTTTCATGTGTGATTAGATGTTCTTTAGTCTCTCCTCACGTAGTGGAAGACGGAAAAGAGAAAAGCAGACTGGTTAGGAAAAACTGATCAACCTTGAAATATCACAGGCACTTGGGCTGTGGTCGTCCAGGACCCTTCCCACACGTGTTTGAGTCAAAATGTGTTGTAAAATGTTCAAAGGTTGAGAATGCTGAAGTTCTGCAGGAGGATTGAAAGTCTCAGAGGCAGAGAGAACTGGGAGGAAAGGCAGGCAGAAGGGAAAGCCGAACAGAGAAAGCAGAGGAACGTGTATGCCGGATGTCAGCGCTGTCAGATGCAGTCAAACTGCTCACAACAATCAAACCGATACGTAGCTTTGGCTCAGATGCACGAAGCTGGGCTTACTGGCTTACCTCAGCACTGCACCAGAGAGGGACTGTCACTGGATATTACCATGTGGACCACTGAACTGATTCTCCCGCGTCATAGTGGACAGGGACAGCTTTACATCCCTACTTACTCCCACTCTGCTGCCCTGGGGACACACACGTACCCATACTTCCTGAAGTGTGTGTGTGTGTGTGTGTGCAGTTTTGCTGTTGGAAATATTCGCATTAAATATGAATAGCCTTAATAATAAATGGAAGCTCTCAGAGATTGCATCCTGGGCACAAAAAAAAAAAGCGCGATCCAGTGTTTAGACACAAAGCTTTCAACATTCTCCCTGCTCATGGCGTTTGGTGATTTGAAATCATTTGGAGCAATTTAATACCACAATAATGCTTTTGAGTGATTGCTCACTTTGCTTTAAGTGCATTTCTTGTCCCTTCTGTTTGCCATGTGGAAATATAATACAAGATTTGATCTATTTCTACAGTATAAGAAAAAATGTTGCAGACTTACATTGTGAATGTAGCCTATGAATACAGTTTCATGCTACAGTATGTTAGAGAATGTGCGTGAATGGCATTAATCCTCAGTTAAACACATTTTTCATATGCAGAGCAGCAGCTTAAGTTAAAGTTTCCTCCATTTCTTCGTCTATGGACAAGTGTGTAGAGGAATGGCTGGGACTGGATCTAGTTTTCAGGCTGATTGAGCCATACAGTTTGGCTGACCGCTTGGAATAGGCGATGACCTTTCTCCTGTACATCTCTCCCTTCCACATGGAGATCATCAGCAGCGTGGAGAGCACCACGCCGCCCAGCGTGAGCAGGCAGAGTCCCGCTATGACGCACCGATCCAGGTGGGCCCCTATCCGGGCGCTCTCCATCTCCAGCCTCTCCATCTCCCTCGCCGACACGCTGTCACGGTCCACCACCACATCCCGGGGCACGGCGTAGGAGATGATCACCAAGGAGATCCCGGTCACCAGGAACGTGACTGCACTGATAAACCCGTAGTCTATAGAATTCCCAGAGCCGTCCCCGAAGGAGAGATCATCCTCTGACATGAAGGAAAACTCCGGTAAAGTCTCGGAGCAAGCCTCGCCGTTGCGCATAGGTCTGTGAGTACTTTTACAACTGGTCTCCGGGCTGGCCAGTCGCAGGTTAACGTTTTCATCAATGTAGGTGAAAGATGTCTCTAATTCCTCGTCACAACAAACTCTGACTTTCTCCTCAGTGAGGTGGCCGAGTTTAACCTCCGCGCCCGCCTTGCGCGGCGCCGTCCTTGGTGCTGAAAGACACCGGCCATGGCAGCTGCGGACCGGGTTACAGACGCCCTCCCCCTGGAGCGCGCCTCCTGTTGATCCACCCGACTTGCGGGCATGCAGCGCGGTGGAAACCCGGTCAAGGACGTCGGGAATATTGGGCTCTTTGTCTCCGTCATCTGCGGGGAGCAACTCCGGAGAAGCCATTCGTGTATCACCACCCGCTGGTTCACTCTGAGCCGTCCTCCCACGATGTTTTCACTCCACAGCATCCCTGATAAGAGGACACACACCAGCTCCAAGTTAAATGGTGCATCCTAATTAGATTATCCTCAGTGCAAAGCGTGAAACATTATTTTACGCGAATGCGTAAAAAAAACTTTTGCGTAAATTTCACCAGTGCGCAAAATGCACATGCAGTGGGATACCTATATGGTAACACTTTGAAGTTGATTAGACGTATTTAGAGAAATCCGTGGGGCCGTCTTGAAAGGCGCTTATATAGATCTGTGATTAGCCAAATGCCTCCGTATCCAATTAAGAAAACAATTCACGTAGAAACCGAGATTAAGCTTAAGCCTATTTTAGTTCTGCTTTAAAACTGGGCACTGCGTTGTGAATCGATACATTTGTAAAACTGGGCTAAAACTAATGCTCACATAGCAAATATGTTCATAAACAGAGATAGCCATAGTAAGCCTTTCCGAGAAAAGCCTCATCAGCCTTCAATAAAAGAATGACTTCCTAATGTGTGTCGGAATAGCTGCACACTTTATCTGAATTCAGCAGGAGATGTGAGATGCTCCTCTGCATTAGGGTGGACCAGCCGTGCACAATCCGGTTTTATTTTTTTTCTAATCCCTGACCAAAAAAAAAAAAAAAAAAGCCCTCCTCAGATTCTACAAATATAAAGACATAAACTCACCGCGCTACTTCAGCATCCCTTCCGACTTCTCTTCTTCCGAGACACTAGAGCTGGTGAGACGACACGGCGGGGACAGATAAAAAGCCATATCGGTGAAAATGTTTTGAATGGATCCAGCCTGTGCTCGGTGCTGTGGCGGCAGGCTGCACTGAGGGGAGCTCTCCTTTAGTCCCTCCCACACACTGAGCCTCTGCTGCCCGCGCCGTGGCGCTGAAAGGAGCGCCGCTATCTGGGAGCCGATTGAGATCACTGCGAAGTCAGTCAACACAGACGGGATGGGGGGGTTTGGAGGGCTGTGGGGAACCTTGAGAACTGATGATCATATTTTTTGCTTTACTGGCAATGCCTCCCCCGCAGGAAGCACTTGAGCAGAATCCGATGCCACTGAAATGTCAGTAAAAGCCATAAAGCTCCGGTGGGGGCTAAGGACAGGTTAGTGGGTCACACAGGACATAAAATACCATTAAGAAATGAAGACACACTCTGCAGAAGCTCAAGTGCTATAATGAGTCATAAGGTTACTATGAAGTCAATCCTGAATACCACAGATTGCTGAAATTCATGCAGAGGATGTTACTATCAGAATGCACAGTTAAGTAATATAGGTTCAGCATTAAACACCCAAGTCACCATAAATGCTCTCTGGGGCTATATTGCGTTCTAGATCAAATAAAGTAGACATGTAGCGTGAGACTGTTTCCACATAATCTGCACGATTGAATATCATAGACATGCAGGCAGTAATCTGTAGTGTATGTTGTCAGTTAATGTCCTCATCATATCAGAAAAAAGCTATCCAGCATTGTTATACAAACACCATTGTTAAACTGCATGTATCATGCACCATCTGCTCCCCTCCACTCTCCCTGAAGATTACTGGTTACTATGTCAAAGCCATCCTAATCCATGTTTAATCTAGAGATCTAATAGGTCATCGGCTCTGCGACCCCACGTAAATTCATGTTTTCAGAGTCCTGGTGTTGGTCGCGTCTTCCGACACACATGGCAAACAATTAGCACTGTAAACAACTCATTTTCTTCCTGGAAAGTGACACTTTGTAAACTGGATGCTAAATACAGGCTACCGTCAACCATTTAGGAGTTTAATCCCGCTTTAAACTGAATATTAATTTGCTGACTGTTCCACATAATTTGGCACAAGCAGGCAGCAGCTATAAATATAGTTGCCACTTTTTCCTGGAGTCCTCGTGGCTGAGTGAACAGCTTTGGCTCATTTCCCAACAAGACTCCATTTAACAGATGAGTAAAGAGAGAGGGAGAGTAGTCGGAGCAAGGAGGAAAGAAAGGCAGTGAGAGACGGACAAAGATTTACGCCGCCGTTTTTGTTCCAGAAATTCAGTTTGCAGAGAGACAGGAGGCACAGATATTCCTGGGTCACTGGCTGATGGATAATGATGGTTTATGGTGTGCTGGGTCAGATTGTAGCCAACTTTAGCCCATCCCATGCAGAGTGACGGAGAGGGGGAGCTGAAATCTGACTGTGTGCTCGTCTGAGAGGTAACAACAGCCAACTATCAGATGCTATCTGTCTGCAACAGTGCACCACTTTTCCTGCTGGCAAGGACACCAGGCCTGGAAGAGGAGGGGCAGCTGGGGAGTCAGTGCTTCTAAAGGCTATATATCCTCATAGAGTCTCCCCTGCCACAGGCCTGTACCCACACACACACAGAATAAAGACTATGAAACATGGATGTAGGCCTGATTTTTCTTTGGCCAGCAGTGGGTATCATAAGGTGATGGAAAGGGGAATTAGAGGTCCTTCCAAGTGCAGCAGCAGCAGGGGAAGAAGAGCAAGGCAGTGCATATGTAGGAGTGTGAATTATAAACTGAATTAATGAATGAGGGAGTGAGTTCACCTCACCTCCAGCTGCTCCGGGAGCTGCTCAAGCTGGACAGTAGCTGACTGTATAGCAAAATAGGTGAATATGAGTTAGAACTGTATGAAATCTCAAATAGGCTACTGTAGAGGAATGAAGCCCCGAGGCCTTTTGCACCAGCTCTTTGTAAATTTATTCTTACAAATGCATGCATCATGAAATGAAAATAGTTTGCACCAGCCAAGTTCTTACTTATGAATTAGTTGTTAGGGGAGGTTGTAAGGTGCTGCAGCTTTCATATCATCGGTGTTGCACATAGTCCAGGTCAATATCCAAGTCACAAATGTTTCATCCAGGTGTCATTATGAATAACTGTCAAAAGAAAATCTCAGATCAGCCTCCAAGGTATAACATGAAATCAGGAATATTGACAGTTTTTTTTTACATCTATGGGATGTCCCACTTATTTTTAAGAGCTACAGAAATGCCAGCAAGCAATTTTCAAAACAAAATGACTGCAAAGCCTCAACTGCTGGCTGTTAGATCTGAATAAAATTCAGCGATAACACTGATACACTTGATTCAGCTAATTTAAAAAAGGAGCGACACACAGTTTGGTGGTATCTGATTTAATAATTCCTAAATGCACACCACTGCAAAGCAGCTCCTCCAGGCTACTTGAACATCATCACTGTGAGTGGGGTAATAATGTGTGAGCACTCCCAGGTCTGAGTAAAGACATTTTATGTTTTTCCTGCAACATGATGGGGAAAAAAATGCATTTTAAAAAAATTTACATAATTAAATGAAAGTGTTTGAAAACAAAAATAGATCTGTCACCTCCAGCAGAGTAAATAATGAACCTAGTGTAGTATCATTAGGGCAAAGTATTTTTAATCCTCACACAGCTATCTTTAATATCACAGCCGTCATGGGTTGTTCAAGTCAAAAATGGTCAAACATGTGGAATAGTTTCCAGCATTCCATCCATCCTACAAGACATTAATGCTCCATAAATCAACCCACTGGCAAGGATACCATGAGCAAGCCAATAGATAACCATTTACGCTGAGATGTAAAAAGGGTTCGTATGAAATATAGTTGATAAATGTGACCTATATAGCGTCTGTACAGATGGAATATTCGTCACTTCTTCCCCCCTCTGTGTAAATATTGTTAAAATGTCTGCTATGGTTGTGAAGTCATTTGCAACCAGAATCTGAGCAGTACTGACTGAGTGGTGGAGATGTGGTACTCCTGGCCGGGCAAAAATGTAAGCATATTAGAGACTGTATATAAAAGATGGACATTGAATTTGGGTCTGAGAAGTGAAGCATATGTGGAAGTGTCTTGAACATACGTTCTTTCTGCAGAAGTCCATACAGAATTTTATGAAAAAAGGACATTACTCCCTTGTCCCTTAGTATACACCAACCATCTCCTCCCTGCAGTTCATGCAGCCTTCGCTTCCCCTTCCACTGTCTGCATGTGGCCATTTACTAAATCCTCTCTGCTATGAGAAACACCAACCTTCGTGACAGCAACCTACATGCTAAAAATGTAAGTGTTGCTTAAGGAGTCAGCCCTGCCGGTCCTGCTTGTGTGTGTGTGTGAAGTAGCTGGTTAAATGACCGTGCAACGCTTCAGTGCATGCAAATGTTCCACCAAAACAATTCCCCTAGTCATTGTTTTACAGGGGCACCATTGCTGCATCCTGGGCTTCGCACTGCCCATGAGGATTCTGACTTGTTTAAAGAAATACCAATGAGCCAATGAGGCGCAGCCAGACCCGGCTTGTACTGTCAGGCACCATAACTGAAAAAAAACATTGCATGAACATATCCAGACAACCAGACCCCTCTTAAAAACAATCACGGCACCTCCTTGAAGTGATGTCATTGCGAGTTAACACATATCCTGAATTAGCTTTCAGAGTTAAGTAACATCCATCCATTATCTATATACCGATT
>NW_007578115.1:26131-81304 GCF_000690725.1 Stegastes partitus | reverse complement strand
GTACTTGTCAGTGAGGCTGAAGCAAACCAGAAAATATTGTTTGGTGCGTGAAATGTTGGGATAAGCAGCGAAAGAAAAAATACTGCATAGGACAAGATAACCACCCCAGTTATTTCTGTTGGGTCAGAGGAGAGATCGCCGGCAAAAATTTTAAAAAGTGGTTTGACTGTCAGCTCAGTGGAAAAAAACGCATCACAGTCCATAAAAGAGAAATGACTGCAACTGGAGGAGGATGAATTAATACTGAACGTTCACCCAGTGGATAACCCTGATCACTACAGATGACATGTTTTAATAACCAAACAAAGTCCAGCTGAAACATTTCCACACTCTGTGACACTCACCAATAAGCCATCCGTCTTCAGCAGCTCCTGCTTGGAGACGCACAGAGCTGTTCTGCTCAATGAATGAGTCGTGTTCCTCCAGGCCACCGGCAACAACGTTGGATAACCACAAATGCGCATCGCAAATTATCAGTACGTTGATTGAATGAAACCCTTTTCTATCTACAAAATGAAGCTTGTGTAGTGATGCTGCTTTGATTGTGATGTTGGTGCAGTCTATGGCTCCACTTATGTTTGGGAATCCAGCAACGGCGTTAAGTCCCCGTTTGATTTGGGCTTGTTGGTGATGGCTGTAAGGGAGCTGGATGTAGGCTGGGGCCAGGGGAGTTATGGCATCCAACACTACCGGCTTGATCCTGCTCAGTGATGGCTGGAAATGCCGCATATGTCTCCAACCTCAAGCTGGAATGTACCGATGGTCAAAATCCCCGAATACTTTCTATTTGTAGTTTCACTGTTCTACCGCTAGATTATGTGCGTACGCATGGTCAGAGTTGTGCGTATATTTACGCACGGTCCCAAGTATAAGTACAACTTGATAAATTCCATACTTTGCGTAGGAATGTTTGTACGCACGCTCTACACACATATCTGTGCGTACGCACTGATGATAAATGAGGCCCCAGGTGTCCTAATTGAAATGCAAACCAGGGATTTGACGCTGGGAGGTGATGGTGCTAACCATAGAGCCACCATGCAGCCCACTAAGTGACCTGTGTCAGTGTAAGTGACCTGTCTCAGTGATATTTCCACTGTGATGATGACAGAATTATCCTCAATATATATGGCAGAACATTGACTGAACAAGATGCTTTTTCTTAAGATATTCAAGCTTACTGTTTGTGGCAAAGAGAGGCCTTTGATGTGTTGCTTGTGGCATGAACCTGCCGAGACAAATGGTAATAAAATACTGCACATCGCTTTTAAATGTTAGACTTCTGTAAACATGTTAAAAACAAGGCTAACAACTTAGTCATATAAAGAGTGGTTATTTAAGTAGCTTTATTCATTAGCCTGTCTTACCTAAATATTTGTTTCTGTTCATTCAGATTCTATCAGATAAAGTCTACGATTTAAATCCTAATACATTTCTCATTGTCCACAGTTCATTTTTCGAGACTGCTGCTGATGTTAAATTTCCCTATATCATGTCGAGATATCAAATTATGCTCACCTTTGTTTAATATATGTCGAGGATCTCTAAGTATGCCTTTGGCTGACTGTACAGTAGTGTGGCCCAAAAGTCAAGGCAGGTTGTAGGCAGATTTAGCAAAAAAGGTCAAGATTTGATTTCACAGTGCTTCACCAATCAAGTGAAACTTAAAGTGACAAAACAATGTAATAAAATGATTTTCAAGGAAAAATTATTTCAGAATCAATCCATAGCTACTCAAAAAGCATGGCACATTTTAGCTTCACTTCTCCGGAAAATCTCTCCTCTTTATATATGGTGCTCATTTCCCACCTTCATCACTTCAGCCCTACCATCAACAGCACGGTGACCTGCTCTATAACGCTGATGCAAACAAAACTGCAAATAACATCAATGTACACACTACAAACTTGTTGGCATTTCTAAATGTTTCCATTAGAGTTAATCATGCGAAGCCACCACTGAATAATGGCTTTTAATGCAAAAGAAACTTTCATCAAAAAAGAGAAACCCTCCATTTGGTCTAGCCCAGTGATGTCACTGACATCACCAACACCATAAATTCAGGAAGTGCTGGGCGGCCTCCCCCCTTGGTGCATGGTGAGTCACAACAATAAAGAAAGGTAAGAATGAACAAAGAAGCAAACAATTAAACCACATTTGACCTGCAACTTAATACAGGATGAAACCAATCAATGGTTGTGTTTTACTTTAATCACTCATATGATGGATGTAAACTGTAACATAATGTTAAGACAGACAAGGCAGAGATAGTTTGTGCTGCAATCTTACACTAAAATGATTAAATTCAAGCAAAATACACATAAGGGAAACAATATTGTGCAATGTGTAGAATCAAATGATGAAGAAAAATGAGAGTTTTCACCTACTTTGTCACAAGATTATTTTCTCCATGTAACCGAGCTGCCACCATCTTGAATGTCTTGTATTTCATTTTATACATACTTGCTAGCTAGCTACATATAAACTACTTTTTTCCCCCATAGCTTGGTTGTGGTCTTGGCTTGGTATAACAGTGTTACTTATTAGATTAGCCTTCAAAACACAAACTTGCTGAAAAAACTGCCCCAAACTCCCTCAGACATACAGTACATTAACGTGACGTAAGTGTTCAGTGTAACCGAAACCATGTTCGGGAAATATTTGAGTTGTGATTTTATTTTAGTTTGAAAACCAGTAAATAGTACTGAGGACTGGGATAGTGGTGGGATCTTGACACCACACCTTCTCACTCACTATTGCTCAGACTCTGGTTGCAAATGGTGTCAACTAGCTTGAGAAGGCTGTTCCCATTTTCAAGACATTTTGGCTTTTCTTCTGAACGGATGCTATCGCTTCCATTTTTATGCACAGTTAATGTTTAACCTGATACTTTCTGTTTAATTTGCACTTGAAAGATCTTGAATTACATAAGTAGATAAGATACAGATGGGTGAAAAACAACAGAGAAAACCTGAATAAATGAAACTGAGCAGGCCCAGGTGATTGTGATTTTGTATCAAAATGGCAAGAGAAAATCTTGATTTTGAAAGAGAGTTCATTGTGATATTCAGCCATAATGAAAGTGGCATCTGCATTTAAATATATAGGAAAGACATCAGTTAATAGGGACTGCAAGGTGGCTCGGTGCTTAGCAACGTTGCCTCGCAACAAGAAGGTCACCTGTCTGCGTCCCAATGAGGACACCCGGGATCTTTCTGTGTGGAGTTTGCATGTTCTCCCCCTGCAGCGTGGGTTCTTTCTTCACACAGCCCAAAAACATGTTGAGCTTAATTGGTGATTCTAAAACAAAAAAGAGAAATTCTCTTCCTCAGGTGACTGAGAATGTTGGTGCAGGATGTTGTCAGACTGTGTCAGCAAGACCAGTCCATTGACAATTACACAAAGAGGGATATTATAGTAGGGTTACAGTGTGTTAACCCATCATTGTGAAGATAAATGCACATTTGAGAGTGCAGCAGTGCAGTAACCACAAAAATGTGCAAAAAAGGAATACGGTCAGATGTTTAATCATATTTTTGACAAGTGGCCGGTACATGTGAAGAGCACGCTAAGAGAACAGCAATGGCCTGAACCTTTGACCCATATAATGAGGACATCTGGTGGCTCTGTAATGCTGTGGCGGCATTTTGCTGGCGTGGTTTAGGTAACTCTTGTCCTCCCCGAGGGAAAGGTCACTGCAAATCAATACGAAGTTGTTCACCTTTATTCCACCATGAAACATTTCTATCCCAATGGGAGCGGTCTCTTTCAGGATGATGATGCCCCACAACTACAGGACATAAGAGGTCACAAAATATTTGAGCAACAAACGCTATGAATCATGTGCTATTGCCTTCACAGATCTCAATCCAACTGAACACCTACGGGAGATTTTGGAGACGGCGCTCTCCACCCCCACCATCAAAACACCAAAGGTGGAGATATCTTTTGTAAGAAAGTTTTTCGTCCCTGTAGTGGAGTTCCTTAGACTTGAAGAATACCACGGTGCACTGAAGGTGTTCTGGCAGACACTCCCAAGAATTGTCAGGCTTTAATTTGTGACCCATCTGCCTAGAAGAATTAGCTAGGTTAGCATAATTTAACATGTCTAAACTGCATTAATACTGCTAACTGAAGCATATTTCAGTGTCCAATACAATTGCAAATGATCTGACAATTATATCTGGAGATTTCTGCCCCAGCTGCTAATGCTGATGTGACTTCTTGTTTGCGTAGTTGATTGCCTATGTTACAGACATTTCATTGCAACATGAATATTTAGTGCGACCCATTAAATAAATCATTGGTTTGAAACTACACAGATTTTTTTTGTAATAAATTTAGGAATAGAATGTGCAATCCAATTTATAAATTATAAAGAAAACTATGTAATTAAAGAACTTGATCACACTCTGAAAAACGTGCATGTTGTAGGTCAAGGTCGACCATCTGTACAGGACATTTTCCCCCACCAGCAGTCAGAAACCAACCCGAGGTCTCTGCTGGGGTAGTGTGTCACGGCAGCAGTCTACTGTAGATTATTAATAAGAAGGTGTACACCGTCCCCTGGGTTTGTTTGGAAAGTCTGGCACGCAAACCCTCCAGTAGCTCCTAAAAAGCCTACCAGGGAGGAGAGAGTGCTGGCAGACAGAAGGATGACAAGGGAATTAAGAGAAAGGCTGACTGAGGTTCAGTCTGGATTTTTTTTTTTCCTCCTTCCTTTTTTAAAGTACTTACATGTAGTGGTGGCAGCAGACGCTTATGAAATATTTAGAACTTGGACCTTCAAGTTAATTTACTGTGACTTTCCTAATTGAAGCGTTGTGGCCGGCTTCAACACTTCCACTGTGGGATAATGGAAGGATAATAATGGCTTTCCTCGTGCCTTGTGTACGTATGCAGGCAAAGATTTATGCTTCATTCAAAGATTAGACTTCACACACAAAAAAAACAAAAAACTAAAAGCCTTTGTGATGGAGCAAGCCGGCTCAGATAATTAATTCCACCATTCCATCGACCCGTCTTCTCTTTATTATCTCTTTATCATAATTAATGTGATGTTATCCCCTCACGCCACAGCTGCTTTTGCATTCTACAGCTCTCAATGCTCCTGATGATAATTGTCTACCCTGTCTTCTGCCTCACTGTCTCCATCTGAAGCTCTGATTATCTCTTACAGCTTTTCTGATGTGCCCACTTATAATAGTGCCCTGATTATAATACAGCAAACACTTAGTTTAAGCTGCTGGATCATATTTTTAATATAGCAAACACACAGCATCGGTTTAGTTCTGGTACCCTTGTGCGTGCCTCAGTTGTAAGCAAAGTCAGAGCTGCTGTTTAGTATGGACAAGGCAAACATTTTCGAGAAGATGGGATGAGTTTTATTCATTAGATAAATGAGAAAGTCTTGAGTTTGGGCCAAAACCCTCATTTATATTTGGTGAATTTAGTGAGCCAAGCACTGAGTAGTCTCCTGGCACTGCTGCAGTTGGTAAGTTTTTTTGCTTATGGATTTCTGTTGAGAGGTTTACCTTGAATTTTCAATCAGGAACAAAAGGAGCTCTTTCTTAAAAGCTGCATCAGATGAATAATGCATTTTATTACCACAAACGACACTGTGGTGAATTTGTGAATATGCCCAATGATAAGATATTTAGACATTTGTAGCCACTCACGGAAACTGTGAATGGATGTATTTCATAAATACAAATGAATTTGTAGGCAGGAAAACCTTCCCCGCACACCTGGAGGACAATAATAAAGAATTCAACAGCATGAAAGCTAAATAGATGTTCAATCCAAGTAACATTTACAGGCCAAAAGATTTGTCTGGCTTCATTCCAGTTTGCTAATGTGAGTGTCTTGCTGTATACTTGGATAAAAGGTTTTAAAGCACAATTGAAGCTTTGAGGCAGAGTGACCATCAGTGCTCACACTGTCAAGCATGCAAAATGTATTTTTGAGGGCTTACAGGCAAATTATGAAATGCTCCATGTTCCAAAGAAATCTGGCTTCTCCATTGTCCTTAGTGTCAATGGCAGTGGAGTAGTTTAACCATGAGGTGGCAGTGAAGACCCACCACGAATTCTGATGAGAAGGATGGAACAGCATCAGGATCAGGGAGGAAAATGATGAACTGATGAGTAGTGGAAAGTACGTCAACACAAAAAAAATTACTGTAAGTAGTTTCATTTAAACACTAGTTTAGATTTTTTACTTCAGTACTTTCAGAAGGAAATAGCATTTTTCTTTCTCTACAAGATGTATTTGCCCCCTGTGACCGTAGTGAAGATTAAGCAGCGTATCGATAATGGATGGATGGAAGATGTATTTGCCGGTTACTGCATTTTTTACATTTTCATGAGATCAGTTTATCTGATATAGTGTACTGGCATGTATTATACTACCCAACTGAAAAACAGCAGAACTGCCTGTATCGCACTCAAATTTAGCAATAAAATGTTGAGTATTATACTGATATATTTTATTCTTTCTAAAGCCTTGAAGCCTGGGAGTTTGAGGGTTCTGCTCAGTATCCAAACTGTTCCGGAAATCTCAGATGTTGTAGCTCTGACCACTGGAGCCACTCTTCCAGTTAGAGCTCGTAGCCCCTGATGCTTTTGTTGTCCTCCTGGGACCACTGTGAACTTCCACCTGTTGGTCCTTCAGCAAGTGTAACTAGTGCTTTTCATACTCCTCCTTCCTGCTGTGTAAACACCAATCCTGCTGGTTCATGATCACAATACTGCTGATGCTTCATTTAGATTTCTGGATTCAGGAGTTCATCAGCATGTTTTCAGTATTAAGTTGCCGTAGAACAACATTATTTGCATTAGTTAGGTCACAGCAGAGGCTGTATATCTGACTATGTTTGATGTAGGGCTTAACGATTAATCAACTTTAAATTTGAAACCATACAATTAGTAAATAGCAACACTCCAATTCACGGTATACACTATGCAGTGTGTCTGACTGGTTTCATTTCTACACACCTGCTCTGCTTCTAAGATTAGGTTTAAAACTTTCCTATTTGATAAAGCCTACAGTTATGACTAGCTCAGGTAACCTGGAACCATTTTGTCTTGTGTGGTTCATCAACAATTCATTTAAATAAGCAAATGATTTGGGTAAATGAAGTGAACGAAAGCACTTCCTGAAACGATCCGTTCATGTTGCAGTTCAGTTGAGTTGTCATTCAATTTCGAATGAATATATCAGTCAGTTACGTTGAATCCCTGCAAGTGTATTCATTCACAGATCTGTTCCCACACAGGCATACATTCCCTCACTCACTAAAAACAATATATCCTGCAGTATGAAAAAAAAAGATGATTATATTGGCTGAACACTGTCTCAGATGCATGTTCAGTGACTCAGTCACAGAACAAACAACACAGTGAATGAGAGTCCTGACTGACAGTTAGCAGCTCAAACTGCTGAAAACAGACCCAGCAGACGAACACCGACCAGGTGAACTCTTTAAAGTAATTTAAAACGAGCTTTCATCCCCAAAACTGAATAATTTGTGATCTTTGGTGTGTTTGCCAAAGCAACAGTCCTTCCTCTTCAGTTCAGTGAGAACAGTTGGAGCTTGGTCCAAACACTGAACGATTCAGTGAACAAATCTTTTGAACAAAACTTTTTTAATGAACTGATTTTAGTGATTTGGGGAACTAAAAAAATAACTATGCATCACTAGAATGACCCTTTAGTTATTTTGCTCTATGCCCTCTGTCCCTCTCCATGCATTTAAATGGCAGCATTGCATTTCATTAACATTGTGTCTTCTCTCTCCTGCAGTTTCTTCTTTGTCTTTTCTGTCATCTCTCTCCCTATATCTCTCTGCAGGTAGTGAGGTCTTGACCTTACTATTTAAAATGCCCTGAGCACATTTATGATTTAGTGCTACATGCATTGAATTATATTTATCAGGATATAAATCAATATTCTTGCAGTTATCAACAAAAACTACAACCCGCGGATAACAAAACCAGCAGATTCAGATGCTTAACCTATAATAATCACATACACTGCCGTTAATAATCCCAGCTGGACACATCTGCATCAGTAATGAATCATAGCAATAACAATAATAGAATCAATATTCACTTAAAATGGGCCAGTAAGCTGCCATCTCTGACACCCCCTGCGGATGACTTCTTCAGGGGAGCGATTGCAAAATTTCTTGCCCAAGCGTGAATTGTGTGATTTTTACCTCGAGACCCCCCGGCTGCCAGGAGTGATGGTCTGTCACGGTCTCCCACCTGAGCCGAGCACTTCATTTAGCGCCGCTCTGATGTGGCGTAATGGCACAAGAGAGAATCGATACAGAGGCGACAATGAATTAACACCACATGATAAGTTACATGGACACCGAGGGATCCTGGGATTAACCGAAGAGAATTAACCTGCTGAAACTTTGTCACTCGGGAGATTTAAAACCATGATAATCCAGTGTTGAATCGGAAAACACTGCCAATCATTGATGCCTGTACTACTCAGGTAATCTTTCTTTTTATCCACACGATCTGTGGATAATCTGTCCACAGTTTGAACAGCGGCCCAAAGACTGAGCCGTGTTTTCCTTCCTGTTTGTTTTCCTACAGACTGCTGAGCTCTTACTGCTAAACCGGCCTCCTGGGAAGGTTATGTACACAATCACATAAACAGCTGCGTCGCCTACTGTGCTGACATCTGAGCAATTTTCATCCTCTTCCGTACCTTTTTTCACTTGAGCCCGCACAGCTTCCTCGGGAATAACAATCGCACTAATCTGAACGAGTGTTTGAGCGACTGCCTGAAACCTCAGCCAGCTTGTTTATCTTTTTGGCTGTGGGACCAAAAACCTCAGAGGGAGGGAGGGAGGGAGGGAGAGGAGGACGCTAATCAGGAGCGGTTAAATCATGAGCGTGCACGTTTCCAGTTTGTTGTTCCACTGTGGATTTCCTGCAGATGAAGATGAATGCAGACAGTAGAGGTCTTTTTCCTCCCGCAGAGAAGCAGCTCCATCAGATGCACATGTCTCCATCAGCTCCTCTATGTGATGGTACAGGTGTTGACCTCTAGGTAGGAGAACTGCTGGAGCGTCACCTGCGGCTGTAGCGTCACGTGTTCTTCTCTGCACAGTTATGCTACAATGGAACAGCGATGCTGAACAGCGTGAGCCTTCATTTCCTTTCCTTGTTGATGGGGTGTTTAAGAAGTCATGTGGGTGCAGGTAGAAAAAAGTGAGAGAGTGGCGACCAAAGAAACCCAATTTCCCTGGTACATTTAACACAAATTTCAGATGCAATTCAGCCAATTTAAACAGAAACAAACTGTACTCCATTGCTACCTTGCAGGTTCAAATAAGCTTTAAATAAAAGGGCAACATCGTCGCAATATTGCATTATAGAGATATTAAAGTCACCTTGTCCTTCTTTAATGTTAAAACCTTCCAGTCAAGGTAGCTGTGTGTCTGTAGGACTCGAAAAGATGTTTGATTTTACTTACTTCTTGAAGTGTTGAATATTGAGAACACTCTATATTGCCTTTTATCTCTCTCTAAATGAATGCAGTAATATGTGCCAAGTGTAAATATGGTTTATACCACCAGAGGTGCTGGTCACACCTGTTGCTTTTAAAATCTTAATCCGCAAAGTTGTAGTTGAGAAAAGGACAAATATATACAGCTTAACAACTTTAGTAGACCACTACCCAATGTCAGGTTTATGCCAGAGCTGTCCTAAATTAACAGCATTGGTAAAGGCTGGACCAAAATCATTTTTTATGTTTCTGTAATGATTAATACACTGTGATTTTTTTCCCCTAAAATATAATTATTATTGTTATCCATGAATTTTCAAATTTCCTGTTTTACAAAAAAAAATGAAAAAAATAGTAAAATACATTATTATTTCTTGACTAAGATGTCAAATTATAGTTATTTACTAGCATGCCTGAACAGAATGAAATATGAAAATACTCAAGTACTGATACCTTAAAATAGTATAGATCTGCCTTTAATTCCCATGTCATAGAAGTGTTGTGGTGAATCTTATAATAATACTTTTTACTGTCATATTTGTGTAGTGGATTTTGGTTTTTGCCCTATTGTCCTGTTATCTGTAATTTTCCCTTTACATCATCTGTTAATATAACTCAAAATAACATTAGAATTTGTTGTAAAACTCTTGTGGTGCAAATTCATATAGTTACATCACATGTCAACAAAACTTAGTTCTTCTTCAGACATTGTGTCTATAAAACTGAATATAATTGAGTTCAGACAAGCTCCTCCAGCAGCAGCTACAACAGTAACGTGCTACTGACTGAAGGATCATTAACACCTCTCCAACCACTGCATATAGATCAGGCAGAGTTTTTTTTTCTTGCATAAATGTACGCATATGACATGAATATTTCCATTCCATAAAGGACGCAGCCATAAGAGGCTTTGATTTCAGTGTTTCACTCAATGTGCATATGTATAGCTTATATAACACGAATGCAGCTGCAAATAATGAAGTTGTGTGAGTTTGAGGAGTAAAGCATGGCATACAAATGGCTGTTTAGATTGCTCTCCTCAGTGCTTTTATCTCTGTTTATTCCAGCAGTTTAATGGATGACACTTGACTTAAATCTCGGCTCATTTAGCATTTCTAAGCAGTATAATGGTAAATAATTATAACATTCTGTAATGTAGTTGTAAACAGGTAGGGCATATGTTCTGTCAGCAACTCTTAAAAAGTCTCAATAATTTGAGAATAAATAGTGAATGAGTGCTTGCCATCATCAACATCATTATTATATATAATTAATTGTTTTCATATACTATTAAAAACAATTGAAAAAAAACATTTACATAAATAGTTAAGAAATATTTCAATACACTTTTTATTCATGTGTCTAATGATTGTAATATTACTGAACTGTTAATACATCAGTTATAAGCGCTCAGAAATGAATGCAACAATAATGTAAAGATGTTCTTAAATTTGCTGATATCTGCCCTGGAAAACCTTTAAGTAAACAACAAAACCGACTCAGCTTCCTTAAAGCAACATCTTACACCACGAGAGTGTGTCCTATGATGCATTCGCATGAGGAGAGAGAGAAAAAAAAAGTTTGTGGTTCCAGTGCGTCAGGCGGCGGCTTCACCATTAGGCTCTGCAGGAAGCTCTCAGTCATGACTGTGTGAGCGCTGAGACAGCAGCAGGGCGCAGAGCTGCCTCTCCTCCGTCTGCAAACTTCCACCAACAACCTCTCCAACATGCTTGTATGGAAAGCGCACTGGGGTTTCATTTGATGGCTTTGCAGTGTCACAAACCGGACTTCACTGGGAGGAAAATGCAGTTTTTCTGGATTCTATGGAAGTTTTTGGAGGATTTATAGAGGGGGGTCCTGTTGGACTTGAGCCCTGCAGATTGTTCAATAGATATTTTTTTTTGTAATTGTATTTTTTATTTGTATTTTTTTATGCTTGGTGTAATTCTCTATAAAGTGCACAGCGCTACTGTCTCTTGTTATGGAAAACCTCACCATGGATAACATGACTATGGAGAATGACACGTCGGTGCACCACAACCAGACCCTGGGTGTCTGGACCGACTACACAATCGAATACAAAGTGGTCAGCGTGTTTTTGGTGTCCCTCATATGCGGGGTGGGGATCGTTGGCAACATGATGGTCATCCTGGTGGTCCTGACCACCAAACACATGCGGACTCCCACCAACTGTTACCTGGTGAGTCTGGCGGCCGCTGACCTGATGGTGCTGACGGCCGCCGGGCTGCCCAACATCACCGACGCGCTGCACGGACAGTGGGTGTACGGCTACGTGGGCTGCCTGGGCATCACCTACTTCCAGTACCTCGGGATCAACGCGTCCTCCTGCTCCATCACCGCCTTCACCGTGGAGCGCTATATCGCCATATGCCATCCCATCAAAGCGCAATTCTTGTGCACTTTATCCAGAGCGAAGAAAATCATCATGCTGGTGTGGGCGCTCACGTCTGTCTATTGCGTCATGTGGCTCTTTCTGTCAGACACTAAAAAGTTGGTGTACGAGAACGTGGTGCTGCTTGACTGCGCCTACAAAGTGTCCCGGAGCCACTACCTGCCCATCTACTTCACGGATTTCACGGTGTTCTACGTGCTGCCGCTCATGCTGGCCACGGTGCTGTACGGACTGATCGCCAGGATACTTTTCCTGAACCCGCTGCCTTCCGATCCCAAAGAGAGCTCCAAGAAGTGGAAGAAGGAGACGAGCCAGGGCGGTAGGATGATCAGCAGCAACTCCTCCAGCAGCACCACGGCTGCCTCCCGCAGACAGGTGCGCCCCCCCCCGCCCTCCGTGCGCATTATCTGTGCGCACTCATGGTGTTTGCGCACTGAGTGTGTGAATAGGAGAGAATGAGTCCAGCTGTAGCGCGTTTTATCCAATCAGAGAGAACTTTAGAGTGAGGTCGCTCTGTCCCCCTGGTTGTCTAATTCTTATCAAGTCTAGATAGTCACTTTTGATAACACTTCACCCATGCACTGAGAAAAAAAAAAGCTTAATTTGTGAGTGAATGTATGGATTACTTAGACAAACTGAAACAAAAACACTGGGATAATTTTAAAATAAATCTACATTTTACAAGCACACTATACAAGGCATTTATGAGGATGAATCCTTGTGTTTGGCCAGCTTTGTTTTTTGCTTCCTCCCCCAGCCATCAAGTGCAACAAGTGTACTAGTATATAAAATACGAATTTCGAAGTCAACCATGTTTAAATATTTCCCCCCTTTCTTTTGTGACTTCTGTTTGCTTGTCAAACAGCCACTGAGGCAAAGCTTACTGCCATGAATCTGTCTAGTGTAGGGCAAGAGGCGTGACCCACCTTGAAGAAGTAGCAGAAAATTATAGTGTAGTTCAGAAGAAATGTTCAGTATGTCATCTTACATGGAGGTCACTGTGTCTTAAGTTTTGGGATGAATTAGACCTTCCCAAACAATTTTTTTTCTTCTTCTAACATTAGGCCCAGCAAATCCACTTGTTTAGGATTTGGGAGGATTAGTGCTGCATGTAAAAAAAGAAAAGAAAATAAATAAAAATATGAGATGTAACCATATTGGGGTCACAAGCATAGAAACCCTTTCTTAGAATTCTAGGCAAAGTTGTAAAGCATCAAGTAGGAAACAGAAGCAGAACATTAACCCCTTCAGCCCCAGGCTTTCAGAATTTCCACCTGAACAAACATCCATAAATTCAGTCAGTCACAGCTTCACAACTCAAAGATTAAAATTATCAATATGGACCAAAGACATTAGGAAATACAATAATTCTCTTTCCCACTTTACCAGAGTGAGATTTGGAGAACTCCAATAAAATTGCCATCAAAGTTATAAGTAAACAGACCCCTGAGAACAAATATTATGTATTTATATTCAAAGTATATAATATAGCTTCTGAAGCTCCACCAGTGTTGCAACCATTTTAGTTCATGGCAGCCGGGAACCTTCTGAAAATGGTGTTGGGTTGTGTTTCAACAACAGATACAGTCTGGTCTCAGTGCAGGAACCTCTAGGGATGAAAAGGTTAAGATGAGCTACAGGTAATGATGCGCAGCTAAACGCAATCTCTATTATTAATACGATTTCTTTTGTAGAATTTTCCCGAAGAGCTCCACTGCTTGCTTGCTTTTTGATATTCTGTACAATGAAGTGCTGCCAGCACTCACTCATTGTCATGAGTCTGGTGGAGTGCAAACCCAGCTAGAATTGAATCTTTTCTTTCCTATGAAACAGAGGTGATTCATCTTTTTAGAACTAAAAAGAAAGAAGAAGCAGGAATTCATAGTTCAGTTCACCTCAAATAAGTGGGAATAGTGATAAGACAATGGGGTCTTTGTCAAAGATGCTGTTATCTCAAGTATTAGATGATTTAAATATCAGTTAATATTTGTTCATGCTCCTGGATGATTTTCTTTTAAGAGCTCATAGTATAGCAACCCTTTGATTTATGCTGTTTACTCCCACTTAGAATTAAATGCACCATCATACATACAACAAACTCAAACTGTGCACGATGGTTTCATCACCATTCTTCTGTAAAAAAAACAAAAAAACAAAACAAAACACCCTGCAAACAGTTTGCTTACTCTGATACGTAAAAGGCAATAACGCTTCATGACAGACACCAGAGTAGATAGCAGGGCGAGACATTTGTTTATCAGATCAGGAGAAGAAGCCTCCCTGGAATGACAGAGGTTGTGGTACCCCGAGGCAGCTCTCCGCTCTGTCGAGTAGTCAGATCCGTTAACTCCAACTCAGATAGGCTTTTTTTGTTTGTCCTCCATCAGTAGGGCTTGTATTGTAACACACACTAAGATGTGTTTCTTAGAATTACCTGCTCATCGTGGACAAAAGCAACAATCCACCCCATCTACCATGCACCTTACTGAGTTACCTAAAGGTCAAGAAGTAATGAGCACCTAGAATTAGAACATTTTGCTCGCTGATGACACTGGCAGCGCCTCTGTCCAATCCAATTAGGCTCACCTCCCTGCAGCTGAGATGCAACACAACATAAATATGGATACCACTTAATCAGATACGAGTCCCACATCAAGATTTTTACCTGGTAAATATACTCTGTTGCCCATAAAGTTGGGATAAAATATGGTTTTACCTCTTCTAATGAAATGATTGTGACAATCCGATTTATTCTTGACATATAAAGTTTATATCTTCTCAAAACTGTATTGATATCACAATATACATACAATACATACCACAGGAAAAATTCAACCACAATTAACTTTTGCAAACTGTGTGTTCAGGCTTAAACTAAATTGGGAGGATTGAACAAATAGGATTAAGGGTTTTCTTTCAATTTTTCAACCTTGGTCCCTTTAACAGGAAACACATATTTGAGGGGATTTCATGCATAACAATGTCCAATATTACTCTTTCAAATGTCACTCAGTCACTAATATAGAGTCTGGCCACCCCTGACAATGTGCTAAGACATCGGGGTATACTGTCCACAAGCTTGTTGATGGTGTCAATGGGCAAGGTGTTCCACTCTTCAGTCAGATCCCAAAGTCAGAATTGGTTTCACCTGGTAACTGGGACTCAGTATGTAATCACTGAACCTGGTCAGAAGTGATTACTGCTGTGTATAAATAGAAATAAAAAGAGGAATGTGTTTGAAAACAAATTCCAACTTTATAGGCAACAGCATATTAACAAATCCAGGCTTTGTTAAGTTGGGCTTGTCTATAAATAATGAATGGCATATGAGAACTACAAAGGGCTCATACTACAGTTGCATTACAAACAGGGTCACTATTGTTGGTGGTGAACATACAAACTGGGTACATGTAAATTTTGAGCTTACAAAACTTTTGCAGCTGCCTTTTCATACAAATCTTTGACGTTCTTTGTTGTTGTTTCCCCCCCACCCCCAAATGAGATACAGAACCATAAATCCTTGATTGGTTACCTTATCAATAGACAAATTTGTCTCTATTGCACATAGTTCAGTCTATCTATGCAGAGCCTGCTGCATGTGAGCTGGTATTTTAAGTGATTTGTATCCTGTGTGACTCCACACCTCAACACTTGACCCAAAATAGCCTAAAGTGACAGAGTCTATCTGACAGAGACTCTATCTGGACTTAAAAGATTGTTTGACATGTTTAAGGATTTCGTCAGAGGTTTAGGAAGTTTTCTTTTTTAAAGACATAAATTGTAATCAGCAGGACAGGACTTGTGTGAGATGAACATCTGTGAGGTGGAACAAAGTTTGTAAAGTCAACACCAAGTAATTCCTCAACTTGGATCGGCCAAACGAACCAAGAAAGAAGTAAAGAGAGCGTAAGACTCTTTGTTTTGCAGTACATCATGTGGTACAAATACCAATGAATGAATAGTCTTTCTGCCCACTGAGGAGATGCTGAAGCTCTTTGCATTCTGCATGAGCGAATGTGCCAAAGATGATGTTGTCCAGAAGTAAGCAACATTAACTGTTGTTTAGTACCTCTTGTCCATATGAATGGCAGGTGGGCTTTCTTTGGCTTGTTCTAACAGGAAAGTTTGGGAAGGATTAAGGGTCGAGACAAAATGTTGCAGACAAGTTTAAATCCCCCCCTGATGGGAAGCGCATGACTCTCAGCGTGGAATTCAGGAGATGTCTTTCAAACAGATGGTCAGACAAAGTGTACTTTCAGAACATGAAAAGACAGGAAATGATAGAAACGGCATTTTTTTCAAGTGTCAGTTTTTCCGTTTCGAAAATAAATCTTAACAGGGGTCTTTGTAGGGGTCTGCGAAAGGAGGCGAGGTTGTGTATTATTCTAATTTACAGCTACACTGCTCTGCTGCTGCACTCTGGTCCACTGGATTCACTGCACCGAAAGATTTCTGATAACCTTGACTGCTATTGATTGCCTTTTCATGAAGATGTGCAAAGGTTGTGGCAAAGGGATTGTTTATTTTTTGTGTTGGTGTGCCAGGCCTGTAGGATCTGATTTGAGCACTTTGCTGATGTTGAATGCATCCCATGGTGAAGGCAAAGGTGTTTCCTGCTGACTGCTGATTGTCTGACATGTCTTTAAAAAAGTGAACTCATTGAAGCTCTGATGAATGTTAAAATGCATCAGCAGGTCTTGGTAAATAAATAACGACTATATGATTGAGACACAGACTTAATACATTTTATCACTCCCGGAGCAGTGCCTCTTTCTTCTTCTTTTTTTAACCTTTAAAAAACTTTTGGGGTGGACAATACTGAATTTAGAATTGTGGTATTTATCCCAACAAATACACCAGCCACATCATCAATATCTGTGTGGAGGCATGATGACCTCTTTTGCACCTGTCACAAACTTTAAAGTTGTAATCCATCAGATTTTCTTGTCAGTTTGTGAGACCTGTGACAGTTTGGTTCGACACTGCAGGACCTCCCCGCTTGAGCAGCAGCTTTATCAAAAATACAACAGAGGAGCAACTTCTGTTTATAGTACAACCAAACAAAGTCCTGTTGTTTTTATAAAGAAATAAGGTAATAATTGGCTTTTTGCCATCATTACTTGAAAAAAAAATCTACTTTCATGCTCCACACAGCTCAAGTGGTTTTTCACACAGCTTAAGGCGCAGCGGAGCTGGTTACTTAGCAGTTGGAGGTATGCAGCCTGTTGACAGCAATTCCTCATTTTGCTGCTCTTGTTTGCTGCTTCTTTTTGTTCTGTTACTCCCTGCAATGTTTTGTCATAGTTTGCCGTCAAGTAAAGCCGAAAGTGACTGTTTGTTTTGTGTTTGTTGCGTTTTGACGAATGATTGTGGTGAGCGGCACAATCTGTGACAAATACAATGTGTTCCGGTGACTGCTTCACAAGAAAAGCCTCCCCACGTTTCACCAGTTGAATGCTTTTAATGAGAAGCAGCAGGAAATGTTTGCTGTTCAGTTCTGCAGAAAGTAAGGTTGATATCAGCAAGATAAAAGTACAAGCAATGTTGTTTTACATACATGTAGCATTTTGACTTGTGTGCGATTTAAATCCCAAACCAGAGTGGCACACTTCCCCACTAATGACGAAACCTATGATTTAGAGAAATGTTCTCAGAGTGCAAATACATTCAGTTTTTCTTTTCCTATTTTTGAACTATTTATAATGTTAAAAATGCTGTTTAATTTCATGTAAAACTTCAGAATGAAATGCATTTTGACAGTGGGAGAAGCACAGATGTAAGTAAAGAATGATGCTACATTTTGTTTAGGTTCATCTGGTTTAAGGTTTTAGTCTTTAGTATGCTGGATCACTGTCACACTATCATGTCTTACTGGGAACAGAACAGTGCTGCTCTTAATGCTATTAGCAACACATGTACTTTGTCTTTTATGACAAGTCAGAATGCTGCAAAAAAAAAAAGCCTGAACTTTAGTGCTTTGTTTTGCAGCCACATGCCTGAGAAAACATCTAAAGTTGTATTAATCATCATGCTTTTTTTTTTTTTTAAATTGAATTTGATGTCGTTTTTAACACATGACTGATGTTTACCAGGTGACAAAGATGCTAGCTGTGGTGGTGATCCTCTTCGCCTTACTTTGGATGCCCTACCGGACCTTGGTGGTGGTCAACTCCTTCCTGCACAAGGCCTACCTGGACCCCTGGTTCCTGCTCTTCTGTCGTCTCTGCATTTACCTGAACAGCGCCATCAACCCCGTCATCTACAACGCCATGTCCCAGAAGTTCCGCGCCGCTTTCAAGAAGCTGTGTCACTGTGGTCCTCAGCGCATGGAGAAACCTGCCTCCTACAGCGTGGCGCTCACCTACAGTGTTATCAAAGAGACGTCAAACGGGGAAAGTCCTGACCACTTCACCACTGAGATGGACGAGCTGCACACACCGTCGGATCAGTACCTACCTGCCAGCATCCTGCCAAGTGCCAAGAAGATGCCCTATGAGGAGCCTTCGCTGTCAGGCAGAGATGTCAAAGTGTGATTTGAAACGAACTTTCCATCTAATGAGGATATCAGAGAGACTGACGGCTCCAGTAAGGATTCGGTCAAGATTTAATTAAAGTAACCACACACTTCAAGTTTAATTTCCCCAAGGTATTTCCACTTGCAAGTTTCTTTTATTTGACAAGACCATTTGCCGGATGCCAAATTGACTGTAATGAGATGAGTTGGCATGTACTTAAGGCTTTTTAGCCTTTTGAACAAAATCATTCGATTACAAATTGTCAAAAACACAAATTAGTGATATGCCTGTGCAACAATGATTCTGCAGAGAAAATCTGTCTATAGTCTATAAAACAGAACAAAAAAAAATTGTTTTAATGAGATGCACCTAACGTCTATGATATAAGACAGAGACAGCTTTTGTATGAACCTCACCCTAACACTACATGATAAACTTGCATGAGAGCAGTTTGTCAGTTTATCCGACAGTTGCATGATTGGTTTGGTTGAAGCAGAGCCTCCTCGTCTCATCTTCCTGTCCACGTTCGACACAACCACACTGTTAAATCAGACACTACATTAGCAGTCAGTCAACAACAGGAAGCTTCAGGAGCGGCTATCGTATGGCTGGATGATAATGCAGTTGATATTTTGAAAAATATCAGCTAAAACCTCCTGCCATTAGTGACCTTTATTGTGAGTTTCATGTCATTGTTTAGCACACAATTTAACTGTTTGTTCACTCATGGTGATGCTTTCCACCGCTGCAGGCGGCTGTTTACAACGAAAGGCTCCCTAACCCCACTTTGCGCTCCCCATTCAGCACCAAACAGCAGAGAGACTAAATTAGCAACTGCTGCTGGGGAAAACAGCGGAGCATTTAGCAGGTACAGGGTCAGATATTTGCCCCAGCGGTCACCTTTCGGGAGAACTAATATTTGACTTGAATTTGCCAGGTGGTTAGAAACATTTTCACTGCCTCCAAGTGGCCGAAAACATTTTCCTGCGGACTGTTTTCGACACCACTCCCTTGTTCGCTCATCCTCGACTTACTTTCTTCACATTATCAGGCAAAATGTTTTCACACCATTAACTTTGTTACTTTACTTATCCACAGCAGCTCTTTTGCTTTCAGGGCTGCTGTGACTGCTCAGCTGTTCATTTCTATTTAGCTGACTTTAGCAATTTCATTATTCTGGGAAGAGGGTTGTTTGTTTCTATGAACAATGTTGGACACTTACTATACCAGGATTGCTTTTTTTCCCTCAAAGAAGTAATGTGTTGGATGACAGCTTGAAATTCAGGGATGACATACTATTTCTAAATACTACTCATCCCATTAAAGCTCTGTTACACTGACAGTTTGAGGTGAGACTTACCAGTAGTCTGATGGAGGGTTGATATCAGCTCAGTCTGAATGTTAACTGGACAGACAGGTCAAATAAGTGTTAGTTTGGTGCAGGAGATCTAAGACCAGCACCAAAAGAGTAGGAAAACAATTTTAAAGTGATCTTATGTTGTATCTCATTAGCTGTGTCGGGAACGTTACACTGAGTGACGTTCCATTCAGGAATAGGCTGTTAACAAGCCACTGCTGATCAGTAAATACCTCCAAAACTACTGGTAGGCTGAAGTTAAACCACATTGTTCTTGTTCCACATGTGTTTACAACCTAAGATTCAGCCTGTGTGTGATGTAACAAAGTGCTTTTTGTGTTGACTAAAGTAACTGAACTGAATTGCATTTTAAATGAGAAGTATGTATTGTGTTGAACATTTTTTATCTGCCCATATGACTGGCTTGATTCAGCTTTGTTTCTCAATGGGGACTCCATGGATTATCAAGCAATGCAATTTATACACAGTATCACAGTTTCTCCTTATCAAGAACATTTCTGATCAGTGTTTATGGGCTGCCAGGTGGTGCAGTTGGTTAGCACTGTTGCCTCGCAGCAAGAAGGTTGCTGGTTCACGTCCTGTCTGGGTATATCATTTTACCTGCTCTGTTGTGTGCAGATATTACAGATGTAGCAAAAGTGCTCTTCATCCACCCCATGTAATTCAAATTAATCCAAATGCACACCACCATGACATTTTCATCTAGCTACTACAAAGAAAGCACAGATATGTAATCGCATGACCTTTCAATAAAAGGCCCAAGCAGAGAAAGAGACAAATATTACACTCAGTTAAACCTGCTGTTAAAATCACCCGAACTCTAATTATTCCTGCAAGGATGTCAGTCTTAGCAGTGACAGACACATCAAAGCCTTTTTTTGCTTTGGTCATCATGAACACAGCATCTGTAGGTTCACTGTGGAGACCCTGTGAAGGTCAGCGGTCAGTGTATCATAACGAGGCTGAAATGTGTAGCTGGGATGTGCCGACAAAGAGGCTGTTTGTTAAAGGGTCAGATAACTGGCATGGCAGTAATTCACTGATATTGCTCAGACTGCAGAATGCAGCACTTTTCTGTGATTTATCTGCTCAGCAAAACCCACAGAGCAATGATGGAATAGTTAACTAGATTGCAACAAAGTGCAATACTTCAGTTGGTGCAATCCACAGCATGTATATAGCTTACCCTGCTATGAAAGGAAGACTTCTGTGCTGTTTCTTTGAACGTATGTGTAAATTGAGGCGCACTCAGAGGGAACGAACACTTAGTGAACTCAGTGAAAGGGACCTGTTTCACTCTGAAAAGCAGGCTTTTCTGTCTATATTGTAAAGTTGCCTAAAATTGATTGTGCAGTGCAATGTGAAATTCATTCAGTATTGTGTTTTCAAATGTGTGCCAGCAAATGCATTTGTCAAATAATAGCCCATTTTCATCTATTGTTTCATCAGCGTGTGTGCTGTCATTTCAAACCAGTTGGTGGAAGGTAATCTCTAAAGTGAAACAGGTGACAAAACATAAAAACAAAAATGGTTCAAAGTCTGTAGTTTGTAGTGTGAAGTACCTCACATCTGTACACTTATTAATCTCTCTGTTTGTTCTCAGCTGAAATGTATTTGATTTTTGGACAAACGCCGCACAGTTGTGTTGGAGATGTTTTGTGTTCTGCACGGTGCACAGTTCGGAGCATGAACACAGGCTTTTGTGATGTGGACACAAAACTTGATACCTGATGTATCTGAGGCAACAGTTTGTGCACGTTTCTGTCTTGAGGTAGCTTTTCTCTGCTCTTGCTGTTTGATGGATTGTTTTGTATTTTGTATTGTTCTCTGTCTATAATAAACAGACTGTAATTACAGCGCCATGTGGATGGTGCATTATTACTACATTTTGATGTCTCATACAGAGCGCTTCTCTCTCGTTCCCAACTCTGCACACCTCCACCACCGCTGATCTATTATCAGTAGTCATTGACAAAACCGCCTCTTCCAAGAAGCTGTCATGAATCAGGCATAGATAGCTACTGTATGAACTATGACCACACTGAGGACATCGATCACTGAGGTTGATGGCTTCATGCTGAAGTCGCTCGGCATGCGGTGGCCTGCCTCGACACAAATTCATCTCACTGAAGCTATTAGACGCCAACGGTACTCTCAACACAAACAATGTGACACCCCCGCTCAATTTATGTTCAGCCACTGTGGGTAATGTTACTCTAAATATCTGACTCACTAAACCTCCCTCAATTTTGTTAAGTGATAATGCTAACACTGGAGTATATATCACAGTAATTACCCACGCAATGTTACCGAGCTGGGAAGAGCTTAATGTGCCGGGAGAGAATGTCCTTGGAACACAGAGGCACTAATTGCCATCTGCTGTAACGTCTCATCAGCGGTGTGTGATCCAGCTGTAAATTTGAGTGCTACACGTTTTATTTTCACATTTTTATTACAGAAACCAGTGAGATCAGTCTGACTACCTCACAGCTTAAGTACAAAATAATCACATGGACACCATAAATGGACATTGATTGCTACATCTAAAATCATCTTCCCACACTTTGCTAAAAGTAATACTGAGATCAGACCAAATTAACACAGGGTGCAACAATTAATTGTTTTATCTTTAAAAGTGGTGTGTCATAGAGGGTAACAACCACTGACTGTATATAAAGATGGATAAACCCTCTGTGACGATATGCATTGTTTTCTGAAGAGTAGTTTTGAAGCTCAGTGTGGTGGCTCTGGTTGCTGCCATGGTGGCAGTGCCTGATTTATTGTCAGTCTTGGGTAATCCAAAAATGAGCAAAGAGGAGGAGCAAGGGTGGAGCTAAGAGGAGCCATGCAAACATCTCTTAACTTTGCATAATTTTAATCAGTTTAAATGGTTTTGTTTTTAATTGGTTTGGTTTTCATGAACCAGGGATTTAGACCAAAACTGCTTTTTGTACCAGGCTGTAGACATGTTTATTCCTACTATAAAATGCTGTATTTTACCATGAGGACCAATGAATGTTAACTCTTTTTTGAATTTTTAGTTTAAGCAAAACCATTTGTAGCAGCATTTTTAAAGACTAACCCTTCTTGTGAGAGATGGAGCCAACCTACCCCGAACTCCTCACAAGGCAGTAAAGAGGGCAAGAACCATTTTACACCTCACGCATGTGTGGCTGGCTGCAAAAAGACTGATTTTGGCCTTGCACCCAGTGGATAATTTTGAACTGCATCACATGTCTGGCACTGAAGAAGAGTTAGTTATCCTGTCCAGTGCTACATTCCCAAGAGTAATCACGCACCGCTTCACCTATGTCTGTGATCCAGGTGCTTTTCAATCATTTCATTGATGGCAAACCATTTGTTTTGAGCCTATTTGTCAAAATACAAGGTAATGTACAGGGAAAAGGTCAAAATTCTGTTTCCATATTCATCAGGTTCAAAGGTGACTAAAATCTCCTCTCCGCTGTTGAGCTATGGTGATGCAAATATTGAATTATAATAATTGGTGTTTTCTTTAAGGAAATTTGTCCTCAAGCAACAGATTTATCCTCAACCTCTCATGTGTGACCTTTAACTCAAAGATCTTTAGACACTGCACTCCACACAGAAGCATGATTGATCCATTAGAGAAACAGCTGAGCAAGTGCTGCCAGAGGACAGAAATATTACTTGCAAAGCAGACACTGTATATTGTGTCTAATTCAAGGTTGTTGAAACACTGCCTCTGTCTGTACTCCACTCAAAGGATTAAAAGCACATTGAGGTAGAGCTATTTTTCATTTAAATATCAAGTTGTATATCCACCCACTAGATCTGGACATATCTGCCCGGTTATTCCATGAACAGAAGCGATACTAATAAAGACTTACTGGCCGAGGAGAACCACACTAATTTTGTGAAGAGTTGCACACTGGTGAAAATGAGTCACTGTGCAGGATTGAAGTGGTCGAGAGGATGAGATATCAGAATAAAAGCCTCAGCAGCAGGCAGCTGCTCCAGCGAAATGATCCGGGCTCAATGAATATTATTTATTTTCCTGCCTCTGCCTTCCAGCCCTGTTCCATTTGGAGTGCCGTACAGTTTTATGTTCATTTTGACGATGAGGAGCAAGAAGGAAAATGATGCCTTGACCATCAGTGCAACGCCAACAAATTTACATGGGCAAAGAATACCGTCGAAATGATTTTCCTCTTGTACAGATTCCAGCTACGGGCGGCGCCAACTGTGAATCATGGCCCTTACTCCATCTCTAGAATTCGTTTACATTTATATGATTTATTCAGCCATTCTCCGTATAATTAGACTCATATTGTTTCAGCTGACTGGCTTTTCACTCTGCAAATCTCTGTTTTGCCATTTGTATTATGTATAGAGCAATACAGCTGACCAACATTAGTCCTTATTTTAAAATGTACAGCAAAAAGCTAGTGATTCTCAAAGCGTTTTTTCTCAAACTATAACCTTAAATCTAGTTATATGGCAACCAGGTCAGATCAGAATGTGCATACATATGAGGAAAATGGAAAGGGTTCACATCTGACATTTCCCTCAACATTATTCTGTCAATATTTTAATAGTGTAATCCCTCATGGGGGGTATTCATCAACACACTCCAAGCCAATTAAGGTGGAAACGCTACCTAGAAATCATTGCTTTCATGCGGTTTGCTGAGACTGACAAACTCAGCAAGAAAGACAGCGCACTTCTACAAGAATCCCTCGTTGAGAAAAAAGCATTCACGCTTGAGTTCACCGAGTCTCGCATCAGCACATAATCATTATTTTAGGATGAGCTATCGAGTCCCTGTACGCAGGTGTAAAGACAAAGGAAACAGACAGATCAAGTGTGGATAATCAGGCTTCTAAACATGTTCATCATCCCGGCTTCCAGCCTGCACTGTTTCCCTACAGGCATGCTTAATTCTCAGTAAACTATTGAACGTGAAATGATTTGGTTCAGTCACAAAGAACCAAACTTGTTACTGGCTTATTATTGCCCTGAGCAGCTTAGACAAATGTTCAATAGTCTTAATATTGACAACGCAAACCTTTTTAATGTCAACTTATTGAAAGTGTCCAAGATGCCTGTTTTTATTGAACACATAACAACTCTAAAAGATGTATTACTGTCAGCACACAGCTAAAAACTTAAATAGCAAGGGAGAAATCATGGAACCCTCACATTGATCTGGAGAGATGATTATATCGTTGTTCTCACATACAGTTTTTAATTGGGAGCTTTTTTTTTTTTTTTTAGAAAAAACTAAAAACTTCTGTAGAAAACTACAGTTTTATCAGAATCTGAGGAAGTTTGTGATGGAAGAGTTCTGTGGTGATAATGGACTTGTTTTACTGTGTTTCTGGATTTCTGTCTCTGTTTGTTTCAGGCTGGGCGGGGCTGGTTGGAGGACGACGCTCCCATGCTGGCACAGCTGCAGCTCATTGTCCTCATCAGTGCACTGGATAAAGCCGCTGTTCACCTGGGCTCCAGGGCCAGACGGCTGCCAACTCCACTAGTGCCTCTCCTCCACCAGCCCAAAGCACCCAGCCGTTCGGTCCGCCATGCCAGCCATCACTCGGCAGAACACGAGTCGGACTTTCCCCCCACGAGCACCTGCACGGGAAATCACCCTCCTCCCTTGGCTACAATCTATTGTCTCCGGTTCCCTGATCGGGCTCCTGGTGTCCCTCACTCCCCCGGATTCCCTCAAATAAACCTGTTTTTCACTTTAATCTCATTTCCTCTCGTTTTGGGTCCAGCGCTCACGTCCTTCGGCCACTGGGCCATAACAAGTTCTGTGTTTACAGCTTGGTCAAGTTCATTTCATGGATGTAATAAGGAGAACTGGATACTTAAAACACTTAAAACATATATGTCGTTTTAATGTTTTGCCCAGTGATCCCAGCAGCTCACTGCCCACTTACACTGCAATATTCTATTCACAACCGTATGCCTGGAAATTTTCTGAAAGTTCAAAGTTCATTTCATAATGTCTGCAGAAAATGTAGATATTCCCAGCAGCCTCATCTTTTCATTGCGCTCTTGCATTTCCTACCTCGTGTTGCTGTTTGGCTTGCTAAATGTTCAGCCTCACTTGGTTCAAGGTGCAAACAGTAACGTTGATGTTGCCGTTGCCTAGTAGCTGTGTTCGTATGACTTAATGCTATTACTTGCATGCCAAGCATTTGCGGTCCACAGCTTTAAAAGTCATAATTACGAGTTCCACTCGTAGGCAGCAAAAACACTTGAGGCTCTTTAAAAGTTTGCCAAAACATAAAACCAACCAGCAACTCAAATTCAAAAATTGTTTGCAGTCGGAGGTGTCCTGTTAACACTTTTATAGAAGGTGTTCTATTAATGCGGTACATGGAAAAAATGCAGTTTGGCTACAGGGATATTTTTGCGTGTCAATACCTCAAGTGGCCACTGGGAGAAACTGGCGCAGTGCTTATTGGTGATGCCTCAATGGCAGCTGCCAAAAAATTTATTGGACAATCCTGTTGCCTTAATCAATGAACACTGACTAACTAACTAACTAACTAACTAACTAACTAACTAACTAAATAAATAAATAAATAAATAAATAGAGAAATGCAAAAGTTTAAGACATTTCTTCGATGAGTATCGTAGCAAGCTAAAACAGTCTCCCTTACGACCAAACAGGAGTCTAACATGAAGTGTAATGTTAAGTAGCGTATGCTGTACGAATACTACCATTGTTCAATATAGCGTTACATCTATAACATTTTAGCATTGACTTGTCCTTAACAATAGACTGCTGACGTGAGATCTTATTCTTTCGTGCGTTTGCCAGCACCTTTTTAGCATTAAGTCAGATATATTGGAGCTTTCAGAAAAAGGAGACTTTCCCATTCATAATTACAATTTGGATACTGGCACTGGACACCCTGATAGCCAGTTGACAGAGTTCTGTGTTTTTGACAGACGCAATTAAAGCTAAATTATTGAGTAAAATAATATAAGGAAAGAAGTGATGAGTTTCATAAACACGAACAGGAAAATAAGCTAAAGGCACCAGAACATGTTTTGTATCAGTTTTTCGTAAACATCTTTATTTCTGATTTAAATTTGATGAGTTTAACATGGAGGTCTATGAGGACTGACTTGTTTTTGGAGCTATTCAAAGAACTGCACTTCCTGTGGCCTCATTCTTGCTGTTTGAAAAAAAAATTAAAAAAGCTAACTGAGTCATTCTCAAAGGTTGCCAAGGGTGGCACATTCAGTAGAAAGGCCACCTGGTACTAAAATGACCCAAATGGATGTAGCGTTTGTTGCGCTTTATTTCTGTTGCATCAATTTTGGTGGCATTTTAGCTGAATATTTTTAGAACAGGTTCGATAACATCAGTGTCACTGACTCAGTCATCTGATATAAGGACGTTATTTTCTCAAATCTCACTGCGGCCTGGAGATGGAGAAACGAGACTTATTGTATTTTAGATTTTTCTCCCCCTAAGTGTCTCTGATCCATGGAGCCCAAGGTTAATCATTTTCCAGTTGTGGAGCTGTCCCTGACACCACAGGGATGCTGTTTCAGGTGGAAAGTTAAAAGAAAAAAAATAGCCTTGGGCCGAAGGGCTAAGAAGACATTAATTAGATCTACAACTGCTATAACTTACACCGCAGCCAATCACTGGTAGGTTGGGGAGGTCAAGGCGACGAGACAATTGCTGGTCTTCTCTCCCAAATCAATAAGTGCACCAGTGTTACCAGTGTCACTTACCTTTTACTTACTGGTTGACTGGAGGGAATAGACCTCAGAGGATTGTATGCTGTTCTTTTGACTCTCTGCAATCGCTCCTCTTTAAGACTATCATTTGCAGCGTTGAACTCTATGTTTTAGTTTCAGTTGATGATTGAAAAAAGCCACTTTTTCTCATTTTTCTTTCATTTACCTTAAACCTGAACAAGCCAAGCAGAGCTATAAAGGGGCTTGTAATTACCAGAATTTACATAAATCTGCAATTATTGTTTTATACACAAATTTGTTCAGCTCACGTTGCATCATTGCCTAATGGGCTCCATCGGTGACATAAAACGTAAAAAAAAAACCCCTCACATTACAAACAAGAAAAAAATGCATGTTTTCACAACTTCTGGATTTTAACATTTGCAAGAATGTCTTTGAATGTGTTTGTTTTTCAAAGTGTTCCCAGCAGACAAATGAATCCATCTATGAGGCGCAGCCAGACCCGGCTTGTACTGACACCATAGCTAAAAAAAACATTGCACAAACATATCCAGACAACCAGACCTCTCTTTAAAAAAATCACGGCACCTCCTTGAACTGATATCATTGCTAGTCAACACATATCCTGAATTAGCTTTTAGAGTTAAGTAACATCCATCCATTATCTATACACCGATTAATCCTCACTAGGGTTGCGGAGGGGCTGGAGTCTATCCCAGCCGACTCAAGATGAAGGCAGGGGACACCCTGGACAGGTCGCCAGTCTATCGCAGGGCTACACTTAGAGACAGACAACCAAGCACACTCACATTCACACCTACGGACAATTTAGAATCACCAATTAATCTCAACATGTTTTTGGACCTTGTGGGAGGAAGCCGGAGAACCCACACTGCACGGGGAGAACATGCAAACTCCACGCAGAAAGATCCCGATTCCCCCACCGGGACCTTCTTGCTACGAGGCAACGATGCCAAACATAATACAGCTGAAAGTTAAAGAAAAAAATTTTGTTTTCTTAGTGAGTAGCAGTTGAGTTCCTGTAGAATTTGCTTGTGGTTTAGAGGGAAAACATTGTTACGTGGTTGTCAATACGGTGACTTCTCCAAAATGGCTCAGAGACTGAAGCTCCAGACCCTGATGGAGCATACAAGCCTCAAGCAAGGCATGAAAAACTCGGTGTGAAGAGAGAAAATAAGACCATGCCGGCTAATGTTTCCATCACCTCAGCCAATCAAACTGTGAACAGATAGAGAAAGACCGTGGCATGAAAGAAGCCATGTAATCACAGCTTGTTTCTCAGGCGCCGCAGAAAATCTCCCACAGGAGTGCAGCCTTTATGAAACATGTCAGTGGTCGATAGGACTGGAAGGGAGAAGGCTGAAAACAATTTGTCGCAGATGAGCCGGTGACTTACAAGGTGGGCTTTGTAGAAGAGCGCACTGTTATTTAAGCAACATTAATTTATGCAATTAGTGTCACTTACATGTGTCATTCCTCAAACTTTTGTATAGTGTTTAAGGGGACTTGTTTTTCAGAAATGGAATACAATATTCATAATTATGTTTGGTTTCATTCCCTTGGAGTGGAGCTCTTTGCGCCTACAGAGGAATCTGCCATGATGCATCACCATCTTTCTACAGCAGCCCAGAACATCAAGCAATACAGAGAAGGTGTTTCACATCGCTGTAGTGCTCCTTTAGAAGGTGAGGCAAGGGATGGTCGCAACCTGAAACCTCACTGATAAATGCCACCAAATCCTGCATACTGGACCTTTAATGTGTGGTACAGCTACTTTAAATGACAATTTAATGTCACTTGAAAAACACGTTTCTACCTATGTGTGCCAACATAGACTGATTTAAATCCTTTGTACTCTGACTGACTGTCTGAGGGCAGGGGTGGAAAAATGTGCAGGTAAAGTGAGACTGTCAGTGGAGCCCAAACATTTCCAGCTTTTGTGACATGTTTTAGGACTTTTTAAAAATGTCTAGGCTCAGGTTTAAGCTGAGCCTAGACTTAAACTGCTGAGATAAATCTTTATTCATCCTTTATCGCTCTTATCTCCCACCTTACTTATGCAGCTCAGCCCTTAATCTTTGAATAAAGAACTAACTCTTGCTGCATTTCCACTTGTATTGTCTTGGCGCTGTAATCGCAGACTAATCCAATGCTCCTTCTCTATGACTGCAAGGCTTGGTGATGCATCTTAATAAAGGATGATTTCCTCGAAGTTGCTACTGTAGCACAATACCGACTTCCAATTTGTACCGAATATTAAGTATAGAGATGACCAAGTAAATATCTAGCTAGATAGCAACCTAATACTTATACAGCACGATGGTTAGAGTTTTACTGCTTTGGACAAGTCTGCATATAAAAAACAAGTCTTTAAGGGTGCTTCATATTTCCCAATGGTCAACCTAGATAAATAATTAAATGACCAGATTACTCCATCATAAGGGCATCTCATAGGGCACAATTTCATGTTTTTCTCCCATACAGTGCACCCTATAAGGAACTTTTACCATGTATTTTCTTCATCGATAGGGCGCTCACTATAGTATTGTGTTTCATCACACATGAGGACACCTTAACAGGCAGCTTAAGTTTTCTGTTTCACTGAAAGGGCACCCAATTCTGCACTTATGTGTGTTCCAGTTAGTGGCGTCCTAAATGGCTCCACTCACACTTTTGTTTTTAACTAGAAGGGCAAAGAACTCCACCTCATTACAGTGACAGCTTAAAGTGTGCTGCATTGCATTTTATTCATTTAAAGGCACTTAATCATAGTTCATACTTGTACTTTACAAGACACATTATATTCCACTCGAAGGGCACGCATAGGGGCACTTTATTCCTGATGTCATATAGAGAGGCACTCTAAGAGCACTTACCCTAAACTAAGACAGCCATTCCATATATTTGTGTGCATACCTCACAGGACATTTCTTTCATGTTTATTCTACTGTGGCGACATTTTTTCTTCTTCTTTCTTTTTATGTATCTGCCAGTGCTTGTACCAAAAGTCAGGCATTTATTTAAATGAAATGCAAAGTTTCAAAAGCAATCATGAAAAATACCTGTGACTCACTTACTCCACAGCTGTAAATAAGTCAAACACTGAAAAGATGCATCTACAACACAATATCCATCATTAAAACATTTACATTTTAGGAGGTGTTCCACTAACTTAATCACAGTGATGCACTTCCTGCTTTTCTCATTCCTCTGTTTTCCTGTTCAGGTTAAAACTTTAGACCAATAATTTTCTCCACAATTCACACTTTCTATTATAAATGGCTCTGACTTCAATTGATTAACAAGCATATTTTTGTCATATAGTGGGTTATTTTTCTAAATAAACACATTTAAAAAATAAAAGGCCCTTTAAAGATGGCAGACGAACACGGTAATGAATTGCAAAAAATGAAGTGACACGTAATGGCTTTCATGTTGCATTTGCACGACAACACACACAAGTATTTACAGTTTCGGCAACAAAAAAAGTTTAATGAATTCTGGGGAACGCCTTTTATGAAAATTATAAAAGAGAAACCTAATTATGCTTCACTGTGCAGACAGCGCCTCCTAATATTTGTAAGGAAATGAAAACACTTCATTAGAGTACAGGGAGACTGATGAGGAGATACAAATCACTTGGTCGTTCTGCTGCTTCAAGTAACGCTCTTAAAAAAAAGAGCAGAAGCTTCTCTTCTTCTATGGAGGAAAGCTGAATTTTATGATATTCTGCGCTGAATAAATGAATTCATGGTAAATGGTCTGCACTTATATAGCACCTTTCTACCTTAGTGGTACTCAAAGCACTTTACAATGTGTTTCTCATTCGCCCATTCGCCCACCAATGGTGACAGAGCTGCCATGTCATTGAGAGCGACTTCAGATTCAATGTCTTGCCCAAGGACACTTTGACTGTGGAGGGGGATCAAACCTCCAACCTTGCAATTAGAGGACGACTCACTCTGCCACCTGAGCCACAGCCGCCCAAATGTTACTCCAACACACTGAAAATGTCAACTTTTGCAGTAGATCAGCCCTGCTTGGGTTTTTTGTTTTTTTTTGTAAACTAGGCCCAAATGGAAATACTCCATCACTATTTTGCAGGAGCACCACAGCTACATGCTGGCCTTAACTCCATCCAAGACAACTGTGATAGGTTTGAAGAAACACAAACAAGCTAGTGCTTTTTTTCCCTCCGTATTGCAGAATGACAACAAGGTTTAACCAGATCATTCTCTCCCACTGACACAGTGCTATGGCGATAGGGCTGGCTTTAAAAGAAAATGCTTATCACGACTAGTAGCAAAGTGACACCTGCTAAAAGAACACCAGAGGATTGGTAGGAGATGGCTCCTAATTTACAGGAAGTGGACCCAATAAAGGCGACAAGGGAGGTGGGTGGTAAAAAGAGGGTTTTAATCGGGGAAGGAGTGAGGACACCAAGGAAGCAGGAGGGGGAAGTGCCGGTGCACGCTGGACTTCGTGAGGGGATGTGAGAGGGCTTAGGGGTCTCCAGCGGTGTGCTCCAGTGCTGGGGGGGAGAGGGTGCTCGTGATGACTAGGATCCAGTGGGGGGGAAACCTGGAGGGCTGCTGGTGGTGGTTACCTCGAACAGGCTGGGCAGGAGAGATGTCAGGTTGAGGAGGCTCTGCAGGGGAAGCCGAAGCAAGAAGTCAGCTTTCAGCAAACAAGCAACAAGCACGAGAACTCGAGCCGAAGCGTGGCCGATGTACCGCTCATATGGGAGTGAATCCTCTGGCACCACATCATGGGGAGAAGCCAGGTTAAAAGCAGCACTGATTGCAATGCGGGGCAGGTGTGGTGGATAATGAGTGAGCAAGTCCTCCTCGTCTATGGCCCCGCCCAGCCTGAAAGTGCAAAGCACAGCAAAACTAACACACACACACACACACAGGAAATACAACAACCAAAATAAAAGCACAAGACTCGAATCCCAACAAGGATGTTTCATTCTGGATTAAAGAGGTGGACCCACTTGTCCACAGACTGCTGTTCTTAAAGCTGTACGCTAATGTGCCGGAAAAACTGTTCAAGAGGTTAATTAATGTTAGAAAATATTCTAAAAATTCATTCAGATCGCTTTGTCAAACTGTCTAGAAGGCAACCTTACCAACAGAGCAGAAAAATCTATACTGCAATCACCAACACCCCTTTAAGATAATTCAGAGAACTATAAAAACACTGTATAACATCAATCAAAATTGAAAGTTAAGTATAAAACAGCAGCAATGACACCTGAATGTGTGTCAGTGCTTTTAACAGTACTTTCTTTGAGGAGGGTCAGTGTGTTTCCTCAGCTGGTGCTCCAGATTCTGTTCCTCACATGTGAAAAGTGTCATATGGATGTGTATTGAGCTTTAGGTCATTTAGCTCCTATCTGCCGGAGTGCAGTTCAAACACCACAGACCTGTTGCTTATGGACATAATGCTTTGCGGGTATTTGCTAGACATTGTTGCTGCCGGTTTGTATTAACAGTGTGTTGACAGAGTTGGTCATTTGTATTGAAAATTTCCTCTTCCTGGTAGGTATGATTAAACTAAGGACGAGGACAATAAAATCACTTGAACCTTTTTCAGAAGAAATCAATATCAGTGTCATGTACATGGTACAGGCATTATTTTAATCAGAACAGTCACAATGGTAATTACATATGCATGAGATCATTACTGACGCATTACTGGATCATTCAGATATTACCGGATGAATAAATATCTTGTTTCCAAGCAAAATGTAGATAAGAGATCCAAAAGCAAAGCAGCTTACGCAGAAGAGACTGGTGTAAATTTCCCCTTGACTTGATGGGAGCAGTGTCAGGTGTGTGTGTTCAACGCAGCACATTTAATTTCAGGCTCACATTCCCGTCACATTGCTGACGAGATGAACAGTGCTGTGCCTTGCTGACCTTGGGTCTGCCTTTCTTCTTCACACAGATGAAGGAAACGTTGCTGAGCAACAAGTCCAGCCGTACCTTCCAGCCAGGGCACAAGGTTTCCCAATGCTCATTTCAGGATTATGAGTGGCCAGTTGTTGAACTTTTAAATTATATCCTTGTGGCCATATTCAGCAAGACGGTACTTTTTGAATTTGGCTAATAATCTTTAATGGATGACAGCTCAGTGAATACATTTTGCATAGCAATGTGGAATGCATCCAGTGCCAACGACTTTATGAAATATCCAATTATTCTAAAGGTTAATCAGTGTCTTTTTCAAAGCAGTTTCGCTTGTTGAGGAGCTAAAGTGTTTCTAGTGTTTCACAAAAGATAAAGCCAAATATTCACTCCTGAACAAATCTCTTCCAGCCTCCTCTCATTACTATTTTTTAAATCTCTCTTTTTCTGGTATAATCAGTGCACAAAGTTTTGTACAAACTGTGCCAATTTAAGATGTGAAGTGGAAACTGGTGTTTAAAGTAGTCATGGTTTGTAAGGGACTATGTGAAAATAATTAAGAAGTTGTTGCAGTAAAGACTATCAACCCTTAATTTCTAAAAATAAATATCTAATCAAGTTTAGTCTAAAATTTTGTGGCTCTGAATTCAAGATTTATTTCCATTTTATTTTTCCTTTGTGAAATCTACATTAAAAGTTTACTTAGCAGCGACATTTCCTAAATTAAATAGAACTTTAGATGGAACTTTCTTGATCCCTTTGGTAGGGTGCCTCGGGGAAATTGTTGACATTTTTAGTGGCTGTTTTTTGTAACCTTTTCTCATGTTTGTCTTCATTTATTTCGAAGTCCTTAAAGAAACTATTAGTACGGCAGGGGAGGGCTTAACTTTTTTGATAAAATAAACCCAGCATTCTTTTTCCTCACCAGTGACTTTTGTATGGTTCCTAAAGTGTGAAAAAATATTTTAAACCTCCATTATACACTTTGATTGACTTGAATCATCCATCTGATGAAGCCACTTCGAAGCAACTTACACATTGCTTCATTGCATCATTGTAACATTAAAAGGCCAAACAGCAGTTGTTCACTTCTAATGCCTGAATAGAAGTGCCAACAGCAGACCATGTGGAGGTTCACCTTCACAAACAAACAGGCTTCAGCACACGGAGCTGACAAAAAAAACAAAAAAAAACCAGGAGCAGGTGAGCAGCTGAGAGCTACTTTCATTTACTGGACCAATGGCAGTTCGATGAACATGACCTCTACACAGTCCCCTATTAGATTCAAAGCCGTACACCCGCTTCAATAAACTCTGTTTGTGCATGCTGACATAACGTCTGGCAACAATAACCAAGGACTCAGAGGGAAGGTTTCATTTGCGATGTACTGACTCACTCCTGGGCGTTATCAAGCAAGCATGTGGGACAGAAGGACACTTCATTTTTATGCAGAATTATTACCATTATTTTTGTTTTTCTTTTTTCTTTTTAGCGGCATGCAAAGTTTGATGCTGACCTTTCTTTCAACATCTTATCTTTAAAGTAAATTTGTTTCTTGCACTTTAGCAACTTGACATTAGTTGTTTGACATGCTTCCACTGCACGCTGCAGCTGTGCTTTTCTGGGTAATCTTGTCACCATCAAAAAAAAGAAGCTTGATTTGCCAGATTTGCTTATTTTTTGTCCAAACAGTGAGTTCTAACTGTTCAGTACGTCGGCTCAAACTAATGGTCCTGAGGTCAAATCTTTGGCATTTTTAGCAGTTTGGTGGGAGATTACATTCTGCAGTTAAAAATTTGAACATGATGGATGTTTCACAGGCTCAGCCTATATTTAAATGAAACTGCTTTTAAGTGAACTCCATAAAAATGAATAGTGGACAACATCAAGATATTAGTGTCATTTTCTATATAATAACTTACTTTGGTGATTATCAACTCTATTTAACAAAATGCAACAAATGAAACATTGTTTATTTTAAACTAAATAATTTCACCACAAAAATCTGTGTTTGTGGTGACCTACAATCGGAATGATAGTACTTCCACCAGGCTGCAACATCATCATAACCCAAACAAGGGTCCACAACCTCAACACTGACACCAGCACTAACCTGTCAAAATGACTTCTCTGGAAAAACAACTCAACATGTCCTTTCGTGAATCTCCTAAAGCCAGTTATAAAGCCTTTATCAAAAAGGTCAGAACATGGTGCAGGACTCAGGCCTGGACATGCTGAATCCCCTCCAACACGGACTAAAGCTGACAAAATTCCCCAGAAAACCTTCCATCATTGCACTGAATTGACAGATAATTGCATGGATTTGTGGGTGTCAGTCAGGTGGCATCTCATCCAGGAGGAAAATAAATAGTATTGACAAAATGGTTAGTCTGGTTCACTTGAAACCAAATCATTGATCATCGAGGAACTGCCACGAGGCCCGCTCAAGTGATCCCCGTTAGTCTCTGGAGTGTGTATGTGAGTATATTACTGTGTATAAGATTGCATAAGCTCGGCCTAGTTGTGTGTTATCAGAGCAGTTCCCTCGATAGTTCACCTGGAGCGAGATAAAGCAGTAGAGAGATAAGTTAAAGCAAAGAAAACACACTGTGAGCCGCAAGTAAGACCACACTTATGAAACGCTAACATTACATTTGCTTTGACCTTCACTGTAATTGGAATTCTAGGCTGGCAAAAATAAAATAAAAAATCCCAACATAACCTTTGACTTAAATTCTTTCTTCTTTTTTTTCAATCAATGACTTCATGATCCATTCAGAAAATGACTTAATATTTTACACTTCGACTGAGATTGATTAGATTCATAAAAGAGCTGGCACCCTGTGGGCTGTGGAGGGGTTCGGTTCTCCCATGGGTAAGATCTTGTCCTCTTATTCTGCAGTGAAAATAGAGGAGAAATGAAATGGTTGATTTGTGATCCCTGTTACAGATGTCGGCCAGCAGCCTCTGTTTGCTTTGGATAGCAATTAAAGATGCATGCTGGAACTGGTCTGTCAAACTGAGTTTCATTCATAAATCACAAAATGTATTCTGTGTTATTGCATAATACTGTTACTACATACTGTAAAGTCAGCATTACCAATTTGCCTGCTCAATTTTACAATTTAAATACTCAAAATTATGCAAAGACAAAATCTAAATCTTTCAAGCTACACCAATCAATATCTCAAATAAACAATGCAAAACAAATTTTCACATATTTCTGCACATTCTTTTGACTTTATGACCCACAAATTTACTGTTTTGTTTCTGTCGGCTGCTAGCATCAATTTGACAGTCCAGCTGTTTGCATCAAAGACATAACAAACACTGATAGCACACAGACAAGAACTTTTTGAGCAGTTGACTTAAACACCCTGAAGTCCAAAACAGAGCAAAAAGAAGAATCAACATTACCTAAAATTAATGTTAATGTTGCTTTGTATCTGCTCCCTGTGCAACTGGGCAAATGTTGGACAAAAAGTTAGCCATAGTAGCTTTATAAGGTCATACTATGCCAGCTGTGTGCATTAGTTGCTGGAAATCTGCCAAAGTGTGCAAACAACTGACGTAAGCAGCTTTAAATTTAAAAGCAAGTGTCCCAGACATGGAGGTGAAGAGTTCAGTCATCTGAGGTGAGTCCAGCTCTGGATGCAGGACTGACTCACAGTGTATCCAGTTGAAATTCGTCTCCTCCTTTTAAAAACTCGTGTTTGAAATGCGATCTCAGTTACAGGGGAAAGAACTGGGTGGTTTTTTTGGGTTTTTTTTTATACATTTGATGATGAAATGGGAGGATTCTTACATAAAGTCTTGCCTACAGGGCAGCATTCTCAGTAACAAGGTCTGTCTGGCCGATTTGTAAACAGCAGACATACAGTGGCATCTAATATGGCACTGAATCTCATACAAGATGCTTTACTGATAATTTACTTAATAATGTCATAACATGTTGTGCAACATTTCTTTTTGACATTACAATAATTGCAGCCAATTCTCTGAATGGCATTTAGGTATTCAGCATGGGCCAAATAAAGAATTATTTTCTACATAGGCTTATTAATATGACTGAGTATGGCCTTGCCATTTAATTTTGTGTAAATGACCTTTTTTCAATAACATCTATGTAATAACTACCAAAGGAGAAACCTGAAAAAGATCATATGAGCGCGAGGCACCAAATGTGATTTTCCATAATCACTGTGCTTTTCTGTGAATTGGAACAAGCAACTTTTGTGAGTTCTTTTTCATCATTTGGGTAATTCAAAAGCTAATTTGTTTAATGATACTCATCACCATGGCAATGCCTGGGGACCACAGTTAGTTCATTGGTACTCAGTGTGTTTTCGTGAAAAAAGGTGGGTGTTAGTACCCTACTTCAGCCCTGACCCAACCAAGACACGATTCTGAAACAGTTGTAAACAAATCAGTTTTACTACTTCTATACTATACTATACTATACTATACTATACTATACTAGGACGCCTTGCCAGTACATCTATATATATTTAGTAATATTCTTACTGAATACTGTTGTTGTGTGTTTCACCAATTACAACAGAAACTGGAAACAATGCCTTCAGCCTCTTCACTCCTTATGCATGGAACAAACAACCAACTGATTGACACTGCCATCCCTTAAGCTACTCTCTGAATCTGGCTAAAAATATCTTGGTTTAGTTCAGCAACTGAAACTGCTATACTTTATTCACACCAGTGTTGATAAGTACCTATTTCACTGCATGTGATTTTGATTCTCTGCTTCTTATTCACACTGTTTTCAAAATAAATGTTTTCCTCTTCAGTTTGCCATCTGAGATTTCATGTTAATGTCTCACTGCAAGGGACATCGTTTGGAGGGAAAGTTCTCTGTTTGATAAATGAAGCATTCACGCCTTTTTACCAAACTTCATTCAAAATGATTAGGAGCTGTTTAGACTAGCAAAATGCAATCCTTTCAATTTAGGAATTCAGCCACTGCATCGTTGCTTCTCTCCCTGTTCCAGCTTCCCGGAGGAATCGCTTGTCAGCTGCTCAGCACTGGCTCTTTTTCAGCATCAGGGAGCGCTGGGAGGCAACACTAGTTAATTGGCTCTTATGACAAGAAAGCTACAAGATGCCACGGTAATCGGGGCTTTTAGAAGAATTGTGAAAGCCACACAGTCAAGCTAAAGCTACACCGTTAAGTTTACTTTACCATCAAACTAAATATAGGGCATTTTTATACTAAGTAAAATCCCATTTCAAGTTAACTCTCTTTCTTAGCATGTGGTGTAACAATGTTTTAGACTTGATAATAGAAAACCTGTTTTACATGTGAAAATCCTACATATAAAGACATGCTGTGTGCCACAAGCAAAAGAGAATTTCACACATTAAATTTACACACAGTGCCCATAAAAAGTCTGCCTCCTTGTAAGTTTTCCCCTTTTTGTGATGACATGCCAGATGGGAGGAGGCGGGACACACTGGCAAATAGTGGAAAAGGTGGTTTTATTACAGAAACAGGGAGGGAGAGTGAAGGGTGAGCCCAGAGGCAGGGGGGTGATCTGGCGGGAAAGGTTGGTGCAGGTGGTGAAGCAGGGAGAAGGTGCAGGTGCTCGGGATGCAGACGCTGTAGCCAGGTGGGGGACGGGATCCAAGAGATCAGCACTGCGGCTCGTGAGGGAAAGGACGGTTGTGCTCGGAGAGGTGCGCTGCTGTTGTGCGGGTGGAACTTGTGCCTGGATTCCAGTGGAGGTGGACAGAGAGACGGAGGGAAACACACGGGATGGGCACAGAAAAACCTGAGACTTCAAAACTCCAGTACACGACTGAGAGCAGGCCAAGATACCCTGTGAGAGGTGTACAATTTTCTGGCACTGGGAAGCAGGAGATGCCAGGCTTTAACCAGTGCTTGATTGCCGATTGACCGCAGGTGCTGAATCACCTCCACTAGTCGGAGCCCGCTCAGCCTGCAAACACGAAGCACGTGACACCTACACCAAGCACAGCCGGAAGTGAATCCAGGATCCTGGAGACAGTGAAGGCCGGACTGTTGTCAATGAGCCGGGGTGGTGGCAGGGATTCAGCAGGCAGACAGAGGTCACTGGAATCCACAGGCTTCAGCAACAACATGTGGAAGGTGGGATGAACCTTCAAAGAGTCCAGGAGGGCTAAGCACACAGCAGAAGGGTTAATCACCTTAATCACTGGGAAAGAAGGGGAGAGCTTCCTGGACTCTGTAGGAAGCAACAGGTCTTCAGTGGATAGCCAGACCTTCTGGCCGACTTGGTACTCCGGGGCTGGAGTCCGGTGGAGGTCCGCCAACCTCTTGTTGCGGGCTGAGGAGTGGTTGAGGGCAGCCCGTGCTGTCCTCCAGACACTCTGGACCCTCCGGAGATGCTCCTTGACAGAGGGGACCACCACATCCAGCTCCTGGTCAGGGAAGAAGGGGGGTTGATAACCCATACATACCATAAAGGGGGACATCCCCGTCGCGGTGCTGGTCAGGGTGTTGTGGGCGTTCTCCAGACATGGCAGATGGGTGCACCAGGATGCGGGGTGGTGTGTGGTGACACAGCGAAGGGCAGAATCCTTCTTTTCAGCAAAAAAGAAGCCCACGCAGAGAGGGGAGGAGTAGGAAAAATGAGTCCAGCCGCCAGCGACTCATTGATATATTCCTCCATAGCCTTTTTCTAGGGGAGGGAGAGGTTGTACAGGCAACTAGAGGGCAAAGAGGCACCAGGAATCAGGTTGATGGCACAGTCGTAAGGATGGTGAAGAAGCAGGGTCCAGGCCAAGTCCTTAGAAAGGTCGTGATAGGTGGTGGAGACCCTCCTGAGGTCGGGAGCCGGAAGGACTGGCGGGGGAGGAAGAGAGACCAGGGGCTGCCAACCGTAGGTACCAAGCATGGCAGGAAACACTCCATCCGACAATGGTAGCCATCCTCCAATCAATGTGGGGGTTGTGGGCTTGGAGCCACGACAGACCCAGAACCACTGGGGAGTGAGGAGAGGGGATGACGTAGAGACTGAGCTTTTCACTGTGGTTCCCCGAGATGGTCAGGGTGACAGGTACTGTGCGTTTGGGTCACATGGGCGAGGAGCCAGCCATCCAAGGCGTTAATAATCTGGGTGGACTCGAGAGCCACCAGAGGCCCGACCATAAAACTGTTTCCTCAAACAGCAACGAGGCCAAGCCGCTACCGGCAGTGAAGGGCCAACCACCGCGGTGAGCAGCAACAGCGGTGAAGCGGCTGCAACTGCAGCGATGCAAACCAAATCAGTTGAAGCCAAGCAAAGTAAAGCAAAGCAGCAGCGTGGTGAGCAGAGACAAGTAGCTGCCCTGGCTCCCCAGTGCAGCCAACGCTACAGAAGACAAGCAGAAACTCATTTAAAAACGCGCAAACGAGAGTGAACGTGTTTAGCAACCATGAGCTACGTACTTACAGGAGGACGGCGTGCCACACACCTACGAAGGAGAGCACGTCAGGAGTGCTCAAGCAGCCGTAGTGTCCTACAATCACACCGTGCATTTAAACATGGATGTAGCATCCTAACCTGAATAAAATGTACGGGAGAAACAAACCTACCAGCAGGAATCTGCATTAAGCCACGGAGCGATCAAACCAGCTTGTTTTGCGCAAACGCTTGAAGCCATGACGAACCGGAAGTGACGCGACCGGAAGGGGCGTGTCCTTGGCCTCAGTAGGAGAGAGAACATGCAGAGGGCCAAAACCCACCTTTTATAGTCCGGCTAATATGCCACGATTAGCTTACAAGCCCAGGACTATCCTGCTACAGTCTCATTCTGCTACGTAATGTTATGTGATTCTCGATTCGACTGAGATGGCCTACAGCAGCAAGGGACTGTAACCCCCTGCACAGCTCTGTGCTCATTAGACCAAAGGTATGGCAACATCCTCGGTCATGTTTATGGGGGTGACAATACAAGAAATATGTGCAGCAGCAAGCTGGGTTTCACCTCTGACCTTTGCAAGGTTCTATACATTAGACACACCATCACTGTCCTAAGTGTGGGCACGCATGAGACCTCCTACATGAACAGTATCTAGTAATACGGGAGGTTGCATATCCCCATAGTGAGACATCTCATCTATGGTATCAGAGAACTGGGATTACGAATAATAAGTAATAAGTAACCTCAAATTTCTTTTTATAAACATAGTGGTTTAACTATATTATAATAAATAAAGGTGCAGTGTGTGATTGGAAGAAAAACTACAATAAAAACACTTGCAAAATTGTGTCATTATGATACCCAGTGATGACTGAATTGCATATGTATGTGAAATAAAATCCAATCTTGAAAATTACTGGAAGACAGCAGAGCTGTGTCTGAAGATAAAGTAACTTATAATCAGCTTTATGGGTCTCACATAAAAAATGGAAAATGTCTTGGCATCTATACTTTAAAAAATGAGATAGCATCTGAAGCAATATTTCACTAAATTGTATAATTAGTTTAATGGAGCTGTACAATGTAATGAGTAATTATTTATTGTGCTTGTTGTTGCTTATTTATGTTCATCCACCATATATTGCTGTGGTAATAGTTGGAGTCAATACATGACATTTTATAGCACCATGGGTCTCTGGTTTTGTGCAAGAACAACAGATCTGACAGAGACAGAGAGACATGTTAGCAGTCAGTGCAGGTAGAGCAGCCGAGCAGCAGATGGAGATGACTGACAGCTTGGATTTCTACCGATGCCGTTTTCTTATTTTCATTTTATCAGGTTCCACTGTACTGTCATATTGTTTCTTTTATTATTACGGAAGCAATATGAACTTGTTTTTGATCAAATGACAACAGAGCCTTGATCAGACATGTAGGACAGGCAGAAAGCCTCCATTTATTTTTTTCTTCATTGACTTTAGAGTTCAAAGGCTGATGCTGATAGGGACACCTGCATATTGGGAGGAAGCTCACTGAGCCCATTTTGACCCAATTTTGGGCTTGTACTCCTGCTATCATCAAACAATGCATCAGCATGAGTATAGAGCAAAATGCCCTAACCTTTTTGAAAACCACTCACTTAACAAGCACCTGTGACTTAATAAAGAAACCTCTTACAGTAGATTCAATATTTCCTGTTGCGACTCCAGAAAGCCCTCCTCCCATGAGAGCAGCCAAAGAGCTCTGCACTAAGGTTAACGGATAAATGTTTCTTTATACTAGAAAAAAAATTCACTACAAACTACATGTTATGCAGCTCTGCAGTTTGGATTGCGAGGATAGCATCACAAACTAGATATTGTGAGAGTTAGTAAGACTTTCCTATGATCTGAGCATCTTGTTGTTTGTGAAAAACAGAAGAGACGGTTACCTCAAGGGGCGACGGCACTTTTTTTTTTATACAGAGACCAACATGTAGAGGTGTGATCTGGCTTGACAGCCGAGATGGAGAAAAAAAAACACCAAACTCTCAGGTCTGTGGTTTACTCTCTGCGCTTCACCTGAGTCTTCATGCCCAGAGCAGCTTTCACTTACCTCACCCATCCTTTCCCCTCAGTGGCTCTAGAGGTGCCTGAGGGGCGAGGTGAGATATTTTGAGTTCACACTGGCTTCTGTTGGAGGGATGAGGCCATCTGTTTGACAGTGATCTTTTGAAACCTCAGAAAGATGTTTAATATCTTCCATCCTCAAGCACTGCATAAAAAAAAAATCATTTTATTGATTACATGTGACACATTATAGATCACGAGTTAGATAGGCCTGTCGGTTATGATTAGCAAAGTGACAGGCTCAAGGTTAAGATCAAACCGTTCAAACAGGCTGAGCGATGGAGGCAGGACCCCAGAGAAGGGCTGCATTTGTGTTCGCAGGTCTGACGTAAATGGACAGCAAAGCTCCATGTCAAAACCTCTGTCCTTTAAGGCTCATTAAACCCTGCTGGTGCATGGCCACCTACAGACAGACCGGCAGACAGGAGGGGAGGCTAGCAGGTAGGTAGACGAGTAAGCACGCACGCAAGCATGAGCACGGTGCATCAGGCTCCTGACAGAGAACATTAACATACCCTTGTTGTTCATGCTGCCTTCATGCCTGATTAATGGGGACAGGTCTGCTGGATGGCTGAGGTGGTGAGCATAGACAGAGGCAGATAAATAGACAAAGAGATGAGGAATAACAGACAGACATGAGGGACAGAGGCAGACAGACTGAGTCAGAGAGGGAACTTTTGAAATGGCAGACGGAAAATCAATTACATAGGGTAGACACAGTGGGGGTGAAAAAAAAAGCTCTCCTAATGAACTTGTTTACTGTCATTTCACTGGTGCAACATCATGTTTGCACCACTGGCTCTTGTCTCAAAACTGTCTGCAAACTATTCCTCATTGAGTAGAATTTTATGGAGGCGGACATCTTATGAACTTGACATGATTTTAAGTCTGAAGTGATCCCCAGTGGTCACTTCAATTATGTTGACTGACAGACTGTTTGAAAAGGGTTGCAATGCCTTTTTAAGTTGCCAAACAATTAACTGTTGGACAAATGTTGAATTTCAGCCATGTCAGAAAAGAGAAAATTTCCATAAATTAGTGCGTAGCTACTTTACTGTGGTCACGCAAATACACGAGAAACAGTAACCGCCGTGTGAGTTGTGTGTGAGCGCATTCATCAGACAGCGTTTTTCAAGTAAAATCTTCTGAAAGCTTCTTCTGTTCTGTACTCTCCATTCTCCCAAGATCAGCACTGTCAAGACTTCTTGTTATTGTTTAACAGCGTCAAGGCTCACAGCAGCTGAGCTTAACATAAAAACTTACTGAATCCATTGTGTATGAAAATCTCATCAAAATGAACTGATTTTGTTGCACGGTGTGACCACTTCAAACACTCGTGTGTCAAGGCCTTTTGTGAAATTGTGAATGAGACTAAAAAATAATACTTGTAAGTGCAATTCATGATCAAAAAGACCACCAAATAGCAGCTCAGGGTGGTGCATTCAGTTAACAACAAAGACTGAATGCAGCAACCAGCAGGAAATACTTTCACATCCAACAGCACTAATTCAATCCTCTATGAAGGTGTAACACAGTGTCCAGCCTGCCAGCAAAGCTGTCCAGCTGTGGGTGATGGTGGTAGGTTTAGGCAGGGGGTGGCTGGAGGGGAGGCTTGTCTGCTCAGCCTCAGTTTGGACCACATTGGTTGGCGTGACAGGAGAAATGTCAGCCACTGGTGAACCCCGGTGTGCCGGGCGTCTCGCTGGCTGAGACAGAAAAATATAGATTTCTACTCACTACTATGAGGACAGCAGACAATGCTCAAGTGTTCACATCCACAAAGCTCGGAGTAAATGGACAGACTAATCAATAAGTCTAACCCACCATAGAAAAAAGAGTTTTTTTTGGTAGAAATATCAGTATAATAGCTCACTTCAACCAGGCCACTCTAAAGCACAGCCCAGTGTGTGTAAATGACGCTGTTTCAAAAGCTTTTCAGTGCTATTTACCATTAGTGCTTGAAGCCTGTATTATGCAAGAATCTACATATTCAGGAAATAGGACCAAAAAAAAATTGGACATGTATATCTCACATGATGGGTAGCACATACACAGCCCCACATCGTTCACCTGTTTGCTCCCTCGGTTCCACTAATGCATACACATTACCAGGCATTTATCTTTTTTTTTCCTGCAAATGAGCTGTCAGCCTCTTTCACCCGTACTTGAGAAGACGTGGGCTTATCACAATAGTGCATGACAAAATAAAATGTTAATGGAGGGCAGGCCGTGCAAAGGGAGGCTGCTGGAGCTCTGATCGGCCTCTTGATGCTCCTTCATCAGCCGGAGCTGTCACGATTACAGCTCGGTGTTGACAGAAATGCACCCGCTGACATTATCGTTCTTCTGTTGGTTTTCTTAAGGATTATGAAAATAAGGAGCGCAGTGATAATGGCAACAGCGTTTCTTTGTTTATGTACTGATGGGTGGACTTAATGTGAGTTCTTCTGGGACTTGTAAAATAATATTTGAAAGCTGTCAGTTTATAGAAAGTGGTAGATGTTTCTTGCTAGTTAGCGAGCAATTTCTCTTAAGATGCTGAAGTTACTGCTGCTCACAAGTTCATTAAAGGACAGTTTAACATGCTAACAAACAAAGCCAGATACTGCTTTATTATATCAAATGACAGCACACGTCTCTCATGAATTTACAGGTAACAAATAATGTGACTTAATATTACAGTTATGGAAAACAGAGTCTTTTGAAAATAAATTGTGTGGATTTTCGAATAAATATTAAACTTAAACAATGAAAAAAACAGGCATGTACAATAAATCCATGCTTGTTGTCTTAATGTTCAAATATAAAATGAGCTCAGTTTAATCTCTATCAGAACTTAAGATTCGGCATCATAGTGACAAATTTGATCCCTCAGTTGACAGTCTCATACCAAGAAAGCACCGCATCTACTTTGGCAGCCGATTGGTTTTAAGAAGCTCAGCATCACCATGTTTTCATTCTGAAGCTTCCACCAGCAGCCCGTTAGCTTTGAAATCCTGGAAACAGGCAACTTTGTCTGTAACAAAATCAAAATCAGTCCCTCTAAATCTTAATATTAAGCATGTCCGGTTGTTTGTTTTAGTTTCTACAAAGGGTGACATGTAAAGTGTTTTTTTTTTTTAATTCCTATTTTTTTTTCATAATAATATTTTTGTGTTTTCATTTTTGGGCTCCATGTTCATGTTCTGTATTCTAGTAATCATCTGACACTGAAATTCACTTTATCCTGCTGGCAGCATGCGACACTGTCAGCTGTTGGTATTTTGGTGGAAATCTGTTCTCATTTATGTGATTGTTTTCATACAAGTGCAAACAAGCACATGCATAAAGAATTTTAATTATTCAAACATCTGCCTGTTGATATGTTTTGAATCACATGAAAAAAATATGTCTGAAGTAGGACCTTTTGGAAAACATTCTGTATTAATCTGTAAATGAGACTAAATAATTCTTACTGTACCTGTTGTCTAAAGCTGCTTTATACGGCATGACAAGCTTCTCCTTCAGTTCATTAAATCCCGGCAGTCATATGAAGGCAACAGGGCAACAATGTTAATAAATCTGCACCTTTTAATTTCGGAAGTGCTGCACCAGAGCACTGTGCCAAGACGCGTGTCTGTCCACTGTGTTTACCTAATAAATGACATGTAAATGACAGCCGGCTGCTACAAAATAACCCAATTCATACTAAACAAATCACACTGGCTAATTTTTTATTGATATTCTGTTGTTTATGTGGAAGATGACAGAGTTTGAGGTCCATCAGTTCTGTACCTCATTGCTTCTCTGAAATGCATAATGGTGCATGTCCACATTTGATCCACACATCTACAATCTAAACAAACCCTAACAAGTCAGACTGAGCGTTTATTTCTATCATCATTGTACAATTTAAGTACATTTTCCTGGGGAAGCCTCTTTATATTTGTTAAAGTCTTGATGTCCTGTTTCACTAATTACAGTCAAAAGTGTTTCAGAGTGTTGAGACCAGTGATGTGACATAGTTAATTGATTAATCACCACACCATTCATCCATTTTATATTCTGCTTCATCAGGCATTTATGCACTTTGGGCTGCAGCACGTTTATGAGCAGCTCAGTCCCACACCAAAATATATAACAGATACATTGAGCCACAGTGCAACACATGTTATTTTTAGGGGCAGTTCTTGTGGCAGGACCCCAAAAACTACAACTGGAGTCTTTGTTAATGGGTGCACAGGTACCATTTAAACTAAAACGTAATCTTTTCCTCAACTGAACCAAGTGGTTTTGGTGCCTAAACTTAACTAACCAGTTTTTCAGTATAAACAAAAGAAAAAACTGACTAAAAAATAGTAACAGTAGAGTTAAATAGTGATTGAAAATGCAACAATCTTAAAAAAAAAAAACCCCAAAACAAATAAAGCAGCACCTCTCTAACCTCCTAATGTGAATGTGTTCTTTTACATACAAAGCAAAAGAAACTCACAAATCATGTAACATGGATGCAGATTAATTAGAAAAATATATTATAATATAATAATATTATTATAAATAAAAATATAGGCCAGATGAGCATCAACATCTTACAATTTTACAGCTTTTATTGTGAAACTAATACATTTGGCACTGTGGAACAATGTAGCTTTTACAGATTTTTGTGTAAAACTCTGTTATCATGCGTCAAAATAGCAGGAGCACTTGGAGACGCACTCCATCCGCCCAAGACCTACTACTTTGAGTTTGTCGATGGTAAAAATCAGGCCCTGTTGAAAGCTAGTCAGCAGCTTTTGTTACTTTTAAACAGAGCCATGCTAGCTGGTTAAACTGGCTGCTATTTTAGATTTACTCTAGAGACATGGTAGTGATTTTAAGTCAAAGAAAGCAAACAAGGCTTTTCCTAAATGTTAATCTTGAAGTATTAGTTTAAGCAAGACACTTATGTCGTGTTTTGTAATGATGAACATCAGAGCTATCATAGTGATCTGCAGCCAAAATAGAGTTTACTGCCTTTTCAAGCCATCTTAAAACGCGAAGGGATTTGATTGTGTGTACTGAAGATCAGGGCACTGGAAAGACTGAGTGTAAACAGATGCGACAAGGACTAATCCCAACAGTGTGCAGCATCTTGAATTTGAAATGGGCTGGCAACTGCACTCCTATACAGACAGCACAATATTGTGATTGCAATGACACAAGTCGAGAGCAGTTCAAGAATTGGGAGCGAACCTGTTAAAAAGCTCTCACACGAAATTTCAGTTCAGCTCAGCATCAGTGACAGAGAGGCTGCTGACATTTACTCAAAGACAATGGCATTTTTTTAATTGTAAAGAAATCTAGAAAAGGCTGTGAATGCGAGAGCAGCAGAGGAGGATCAAGAGAGTGTGTTATCAGCAGCCGAGGGAAATGAGTGACAAGAGAGGCGACTGGGGGTGGATCTGCTCAAGTGGTGAAAGGCAGCTGGCTGCGGTGGGCGCCATCCTCCTCCCAGTGCAAACAAGCTGGTTACTTCCCAATCTGCGTGACACATGCAACAGCCTACAAATCCCAGCAGGCGGCTTCTGAGAAATTTGTGAGTGAAGTTGTGGAAGACGTCTTTTAAAAGGGAAGGGCTGAGGAGCTGCCAAAGCTTGTGAGTAGCTGGACTGAAGTGCCTGGTACTGGCCTCAGATCTTCATCACAGCTGCAGTGCTTTTTGTGAATGACAATTATGCTATAATCAAATTATCTTGTAGAATTAGCGGAGACATACTTCAATTTCCCCTCACAACGCGCATTAGACGTGGAGAGACACATGGAAAAACCTGTTTGGACAGGACTGAAACAGAAAGACCAATCCACGAGGAACACTTTTAATCCTGAGCTGTGAATTCCATGGAAGCTTCATCCTGTTGGATTTCATTTCATTCACTCCTGCAGTTTCTCACTGGCGCTGATAGATGTTCAACAGACACTAGATGTGACCATCAAACTGTATAACTGCTCCCCTATTCTGCAGGAATGACAGCTAAAACAACAGACACTGCTGAAGTTTAGAGATATAACTATAATATCAATATCATTTTCAGCTGAAGTATCAAGTGCAACATTTCATTTTCATGTGCAATATTTTGATTAAATGTTTAATATTTCACTTTCATTGCTTGTTTTTATTTGCAATATTTCTTTATGTATGTGTGATATTAGTTAGACCTCCATATAATTGCCAGCAATACTTTTTATCCATGTATTCTAGCTTTATTTTTGCTTCGTATTTTATTTCAGTCACGCATTAAACCTGCACATTATTGCTTTTCTACTTTTTAGATCATGCATTTGTTATGTCATGTCATTTTTTTTTCTGAGCAATATTTGGCACAAGATTTTCCTTCAGGATTAATAAAATCTTGTCCTATCTTATTTTTTTTTTCTTATCTTAATACATCTTTTCCATCTACATTGACTACATTGCTTCAGAGAAGCCTTTAGGATTAGACACAGGGGAAGTAAGAACCATGAGACACAGTGCTGTGTAGGATTTCATCTTTATGACAGCTATAGATCCTATTTCATAAACAGTGTTCCCCATTATCTCCTAATGCATTACTCATCTATGAATCAACTCCATAATATCCATTACGTGCTGTGATGCTCCCATGAATGAAATGTCACCATCAGTAGCTCACAGACTAACATTAGATGGCACTTTCAAACAAGGGAATCGTGTTTGCTAATGTGCAGGTAGCTGCCTGCTCACATTCAGTTAGCATCATGAAATGATGTGCAGCAGCTTTACTGACAGTTTTTCAAATGACTTAGAGATCAATATGAGGAGAGTTTGATCAGTGGGCAGCCAATCAGAGCCCACGAGGAAATCATAGAGATTTTCTATTTTGTAATAATAACTGGCCTGGGAACGCCTAGGGGTCCCCCCGGAAGAGCTGGGGGAGGTGTGTGTGGATCGGGAAGTCTGGGCGACTTTGCTAAGGCTGCTGCCTCCGCGACCCGACTCCGGATAAGCGGGAGAAGATGAATGGATGGATGGATAATAATAACTGGATTGTTTCATGTCTGCATGTAAACACACATATACATTCATGTGTGTTTGCGTGATGGCCTCAGTGCAGCTCCATCAGAGGCAGCATCCATCTCATCAGCTTGACACAACACAGATGGGCCTCAGGCATCGACACAGATCACTCTCTTTAACAGTTTACCTGATTTACGGTCCCTTATAGCGGCTACAATTCAGTGTGAATATACAAGGAGCAGATGGCCACTTGAAGACACAAGTGTCCATCAACAGGGCGAGAGGCAACAAGTGATACTGAAGAGTCTGAAGACACCTGTGTGAGAAGGAGCAAATGTATGCATGCACATACACGAGGCTCAGGCCAGCAAATCAGCTCTATATTAGCCCTGGACATTAGATCTACAATCAGCTTTGATGTGATGGATGGTCACTGTTGCTCAGTCCAAACCAACATTGTTATAGTGTCAGTTGGTAAATATAATTTTTGATCAGGTTTATCAACAACCACTTGTCACTGGATATCAGCCCCTTGCTGTTTAAATGCAGGGATGCCAACTTGAAGGGGCTTTGTGTGACAATTCTAAAAACTACATACAACCTGAAGTGTTTTGTATGTACACATGATACAAGGAAAATAGGGGCTCACACATAAAGACACTGCTCCATAACATCAAAAGGAGTAAAAAACTCAAAAGGGTACTTTGATTACATTATGTAGATTTAGTTTTTCGGACCCATTATTCCAAACAGCAATGTCACAGCAAATTGACAAATGATATTACTGTTGTGAAAGTGACCCAAAAACTGTGACCCAAAAACTTTTAAAGGCAGTTTTAAGCTTTTAGGGTTTATATTCAAAAGTTACTTTTGAAAATCATATTTTTTTTTTAGAAGGCTCTGAGTCCAGCCAAGCTGACACTCGTGCTATGCTGGTGTGTTTTGCTGTGTCGTGCTTCATGCTTCAGTTTATTTTTCTTCTAAGGCTAAAAATCAAAAGTATGTCGATATCACTGGATGTAATCCGTTGTGTAAGGAGTGCTATTAATATTTCCTGTGCAGCTTTCCTGTACTGCTCTCGCTGCCTATTTCACCGCTGTTTCTAACTTGTGTATTGGGCAGACATAATTAAACTTAACATAAATAAACAGCCAAGTAATTAGCCTGGCCTTGATGATAGTTTTGTTTACTTATAGTACAGAAAACAAACTTTGTGTGTTTCTTTCTTATCAATGTGTAGATTATCACACAACCCATTTATAGTCCCGTCCATATGCACACAAAAGAGACAATCCCCATGACACACATTTTAATAGCTTGCCGCAGCTCAAAGACATCAGTTCAGACAGGTCATACATCCACCTGAATGATTGTAGGAAAACAAGCAGTTTGTATATAATTGAGAGGTGCTTTTAATACTCATTGGGTTTAACAATGTTTGTTCATTTTATTAAATGTGTCCTGACTGGAACAGACACATTGCCTTTGAACACCAAAGTAGAAGCACAAATAGGAACACAGTGAATTGTGTCCGTGGTGGATGGCTGGTACTCAGGCAGTAACTCAAAAAGGCAGTAAGTACAACAATTTGCAAGACATGTTTGCATGTAGTTCCAATTGGAACTGAGTCAATATACAAATAAACTTTTCAAAGCATTTAAGCTCAAATGTCTCTTCTTTCCTTTCTGTGAGCACCAATGTTTCATCCAGACTTGAGGGTTCTTCAGGTTCACAGCTGGTGATTTTGAGAAAAGCTGCAGTGAAGAAAAGGAACAATTGACACAAAAGCAAAACTAAATATATGGCCCAAGGAGAGTTATCACTCAAATCCATAAATTCTGCAGGGACAGAAAATTCATTGCCCTCATTACTGCCTACTGGACTGCCCATAACACAACCCTCAGAGATCTACCTTGGTAGGTAAACCTTCAAGCAGAAATGAGAGAATGTATCATGGAACTCATTTCTGCTGCCTATGAGGAGTAATTTAGACCAACATAATGGATTTTTACTTGAGCTCTGTTAAAAATACCCAGATTTAATCCACAAATTAATTTTTTTAATTTTGAAGTAATGCATTTTGAGTTCCTTGTTTTGCTTTGATCTTTCTGTTGTTGTCATTTTGAAATATAGTAATATCTTGTTCTTCGGGTTAGTTTCACATCTTGAGAGTGTTGGGAGTAGTCCGCCTCACATATATACAACACCTTTTGTTGTTTACATGTCAGAAAATCAATGACTGACTTTTATTATTTGTGGAGACCTTTTTCATGGAACACCATTTAGCTGGTCTCAGCATGAAAGGCACAAATGGAATTAAAAACATTAATGATGACTCCATCAAGCTCCATTAAATGTCCCAGTGGACCACAAGGCAGTGAACCAGCATTTAGCAGCTATCATTGACTCATGTATACTTTTCTGCAGGGACATGTGAAAAAGGGTCCATTGTTACTGAACACTGCAGGGCTGTTTGATAAAGCAAACCTGTAAACATACATAGACTGTATGTACTGTAAAAAAGGACAGTGCCCAGCCATGATGCTTTGAGACAGGAAGCAGACAGACTGGAGAGTGATCTAGTGATGACCAGTTATTGTCTTATTTTAAAGAAGGAAGAGCTAATATTGTTTCACAAATTCCATTTATAGGGGGTTACGGCCAGGACAATAGCTCTCTTTTCTGACTCATAACTGGAAAAGGGTAAGAGTGGAAGAAATGTATTTATAACCACATAAAACTCAGTCTTTTCACATTTATTTTGAAATGTTTGTTTTTATCCTTAGTGGACCCCGATCTCCACTACTGTTACCATAGTGGACTGAATATAGAAATTCACTTTGAGTAGAAGTAAAGGGCACTTCTTATTCAATGCAAACATTTTTATATACAGTGCTTAACAAACTTATTAGACCACTACCCAATGTAAGGTTTATGTGAGGGTCATAGACTGTTTCTGGGTTGTTTCCTGTTTGTTCTTTGTGTTTGGTGGGCGTGTCGTTTTCCTGCAGGCTGGGCAGGGCTGATCGGAGGAAGACGCTCTCACGCTGGCGCAGCTTCAGCTCATCCACTCATCAGCAGAGAGCCTAAAAGCCATGTGTTCACAAGACTCCAGCGCCAGATGATTGTGATACCTCGCTAGTGGTATAGTCAGCTCGCTTGGCCGCTACACTAACCTCGAGTTTGCTGCTAAGTTTGTATTTCGAGTTTCGAGTAATTGTGTTTTATCTCGGTGTTATCTCCAGCGTTCCTCCGTCGGCTCCAGCACCCAGTTCTTCGCCCTGCACGCCAGCCTCTTTGTCCACGAAGCCACACGTCAGGAATCCATGAGTCACGAGCACCTTCACCAGAACGATTGCTACACGAGCCCCTTCACCTGGAAACCTCCATGGGGAAATCTACACACGAGCACCGTTCCCTGAGCACCGTCACCGGGACATTCCCCCACGGACTCCTTCACCAGCACAGCCACGGCGAAAACCCTCACACGGACTCCAGCACCGACGACCTCCCTCAGCATTCCCCCCACAACCAGCACCCCTTCACCGGATTCCTCCTCTGCCTCCTGGTGCCCATCACCCCCCCACCTTCCATAATAAAACCTGTTCCTTTAACCCTTTTTTTCCGTCTCCCTTTCGTTTGGGTCTGCCCGCACAGCCACAGAGCACGGGCCGTCACAGTTTAAGCCACAGCTGCCCTAAATTAACAGCACTGGTAATTGCCAGTGTTACAATCCAGCCTCTAGGGTCAGCTGGATGCAACAAAAACCAGGTGGTCATGGTTGGGGTAAAGCAATTTATTGCTCAGTGACGCAATTAAACCAAATAAAATCAAACAAAGGCTAACAGAGTTAAAGAACCTAGAAGGTCGCCGGTTCGCATCCTGGTGAGGACACCGGGGATCTTTCTGTGTGGAGTTTGCATGTTCTCCCCCTGGTTCTCTCTTCACACAGTCCAGCATGTTTTTTTTTATAAGCATATATTTATTGAATTTTAACAGTTTACAAATTGCATTGACAAAGCAAAACATATACAATCAACTATAAAACAATCCTCTCCCCCCACCCCAAAGGGAAATAAAACTAAGAACAAAACGAAGCGCAAAACACAAAAAAGGGCATTGACACACACAGATATGAACAAATATACAAAGCTTAACATCACATTATTGAGACTTGACAGCTAGGGACATGTCACCTTTAAGGCACCAAAGCCTCCTCAACTCCACAGTTCTCCAAAAATGCAAGAAAGGGATTCCAAATCTCTTTAAATTTGGCTGATTTCTTCTTCATTGTATATGTTAGTTTTTCAAGGACAAGGCATGCTGATAATTCTTTCAGCCATCGACCGATTGTAGGTCTTTTGATGTCTTTCCAACAGAGAGAGATCAAACGTCTAGCTTGTATTAAACATAAATCAGTAACTTTCTTCTCTTTACTGTTAAGCATACAGTCTTTTGGATACAAATTAAGAATACAAAGTGTAGGGCAGTCAGGCACTGGGTTTAAGGTCATTTTAGAAATACATTTTGTAACATCATTCCAGAACTTGTGTATTTCAGGACAGTCTCACAGACGATGAAATAAAGTACCCTTTTCGACATTGCATTTAACACAGAGATCAGGAATATTTGGATTCATTTTATTGAATCTAGCCGGAGTGATATAGATTCTCATAATCCAATTATATTGAATCAGTCTGAGATGGGTGTTTATTGTTAAGAGCTGAGCTTTCGAGCACACTTCCCTCCAATCCTCCTGAGAAATATCTTGTTGCAAGTCATTTATCCATTGAATTTTCCTGTATTCGGTAGAGTCTTTATGATTTTTCACCAGTATATTATGCAATAAGGATATCTGACCCCTGCCAGTATTGTTATTCACTGCTAAGTTTTCTAATGTGGACAAAGGGGGTTGTAAATAGGAGTGCATCTGTGCGTAAATAAAGCTCCTTATTTGCAAGTATTTAAATAAGTGCATCCGGGGTAAATCACATTCGTTTCTGAGTTCTTCAAATGAAACTAATTTGCCTTGTTTATATAGATCCATAACTTTACAGATGCCCCTTATTGCCCACATTCTAAAACCTTGGTCTTTTCTGCCAGGAGAGAAAGTATCATTCCCCCATATTGGCGAAAATCCTGAAAACAAAGTAGATTCACCAAGAAATGACTGTACATTGTGCCAAACATTAATTG
>NW_007578115.1:6715-24906 GCF_000690725.1 Stegastes partitus | reverse complement strand
AGATAATGGAATGTTTGAACAGATCTGTAAAATGTACCCAAGGATGAACCAGACTTGTGGAGGTCCACAATTCTCTTCCTGATGTCTTGACTGATTTTGTTAGATTTTCCCATGTTGTCACGAAAGGAAGCAGTGTGTTTGAGGCGTGCCTTAAAACACATCCACAGGTGTGCCTCCAATTAACTCAGATGTTGTCAATTAACCTATCAAAAGCTTCAAAAGCCACAATATCATCATCTGGGTTTTCCTAAATAGTCTGAAGCCATATTAATCTTAGTGTATGTAAGCTTCTGACTTTAAAAAAATTCTCTCACTCATTATTCTGGCATTTAGCAAACAGAAATAATTTTGGTAATCCTACTGACCTAAAACAGGAAAAGTTTAGTCTTAATTTAATGCCAGACAGTGTATGTAAACTTCCGGTTTCAACTGTATATATAGCATTCTTAAAGTGCAGCAGAAAGTAGTACTTGGTTTTAAAGTTCTTTTTTTTTGTAAAATGGAAATGCTGAAGTAATGATTTCATCATGTTCATCATGCAGCCTTTTCAACTTGGACTTTGTTTGTATTTTCTTACACATTTTTTAAAATGTGACACTTGAGAGAACATGTTAAAAGCTGCTCTATTAGGGTGGAAGAACAATAGAGCAGAGCAATAATGATGGGATGTGTTCTGTGTTCGTGAACTGAAATAGCCTCTCTCCATAAAATTTCTATTAACTTTGTGTGTGTTGGCCTGGTTTAGTGCTTTTTAGCTCTCAAAGGTTTTTGTTTTTTTTGTATAAAGAGCGAGTTAAAAGAAGTCAGAGCTTTAGAAATGTTCCAGAACCGAATTAATGAAGACAGCCATATTTCATTAAGAAAAAGAAAATCTGAGCAACAGCAAGAAAATTAAATGAGCCACTGACAACTCTCACGTTTGTTTGTGACATTAAAACCCCTCCTCTTCAAATCTCATCGCGCAACAGGTCACGAGACGACAAATAAAATGTGATGGAAAAAGCACAAGCTTTGGGAGGAGAATTAGGAAGATAGTGCATTAACCTTTTCCAGGAACACGAATAATGACAGACACTCACTGACCTCTTTTCAGGGAGAATACAATGTGTTGTACTGTACAACATCCCGCGGTGCACCATTCACAGTAATCCACTTGGCAGTTACTGTGGCAACCTGATAGAGTGAAGAGTGGCTTTACAATTTTAAAAAGACTCGATCTGGTTGTAAGAATGATCACAGTGAAAAGTGAGGAGAACACACTGCGGGGTGTTTATGTGTGTGTATGTGGAACTCAGATATTAAGCTCTGAGATGATGAGGAGGAGGACGAGGAAATTTATACAGCTGGAGTCCTGGCTCTGATTAAATGTCGTTGTTTATATAGTCAAAAAACAATAAGCTCCTTTCTGCCAGTGTCACTGGGGAACTCATTCAGGAAATAATCATAAGTACATTTCATCCACCCATAGTGAAATAAAAAGTGTGAAATACAAATCAACAAACACATAGATGCCATCGAGACAGTCAAGCTGTCTTACTTTGTAAAGTGAGCCCACTTTAATCACACAAATGCATGTCAAAACAGTATTGAGGCCACTGTTTACTGAAGGGGTTGGCTGTGTCCAGCCCTTGCTGTCTTACCAGGCCACTGTTATGTTAAGAGGGTGTGCTACCCAAGATTAACTTCATCACTGTTTGTAGAATCAAAACCTTGTTCAAACCAGTGTCACCTGCGAGGATTTTACCAATGCTAAAAGTCTCCACAAAGTAAGCAGGTGTCTTCTCCAAAAAAAAACTATTCCTGTGGTGCGAAAAAGCGGGATCCTTCAAGAGAAAACCTGTAAGCTTTATTCTCTAGCGACCATGGATATTTGGACCATATTTCATCCAACAGTTGCTGAGATATTTTAGTCTGGACCAAAGTGTTAGATCAGTCAACTAAGCAACTTTGCTGTAATGAAAGCCATCCTCCTAGCATTGCTAAAAATACCAACAAAGACAAACAAAAACGTTTCCAGTGAAAGTAGTTTTAAGGAGAAAATGTAAAAGTAGATTCTGTTTCAGCATTATTTTGTAGATTGTTTCAGATCTTCTGGGCTCTTACCCCAAACACTTTGTTCTTTGTAATCTTAAGTTGGGCCCTAGAACACATAATGTGACATCTGAGAGTTTTTAGTACTGGGGACTAGCAGGGGACTTTGTTGCTTATTGTTGGGTCGATGGAATTTGACTATATAAGACTACATATAAAGACTGTATATACAAAAAATGCTCATAGCCTCCAGGCGCCTGTACTACGAAATGAGATCAACATACACAGGATTTAGTTCAGGGATCCGGCTTGACTAACCACAACAATCGCACCCTGCGATACAGTGGCGACCTGTCCAGGGTGTCTCCTGGCTTCGCCCTAAATTAGCTGGGATAGGCTCCAGCCCCCCAGCGACCCTACTTAGGATTAAGCGGTGTATAGATAATGGATGGATGGAAGTTTGCAACAGTTAAATTACAACTTCAAGAAGGTATTGCACATCTTTTGTAAAGACCTCTGACAATGCAGAAAAGCTACACAAAAACACTGACTGGAGTTTTTAAAGCTAATATCAATTGCCTACATGAATTTACATTCTATGACAGAATTTTCCAGCCAGGAAGCTCTTGGGTTGGTAGTGGTGCTCTCTAAGGCTGACATTGCTAACACCGATAGCATGTCACTTGTCACTTTGCTTTCCAAAGCAAACTACAGTCTCATCTAGCCCAACTGTAGGCACACTAGCACCACACAAAAACAGGAAATGTTTGTATGGCACTAAGAACAATAAAAACTATGGTCGCAAGCAAGGCTGTAAGGTGCCTCGATGGTTAGCACCGTCATCTCGCAGCTAGAAGATCCCCGGTTCATGTTCCGTTTAGGACCCCTGAGATCTTTCTGCATGGAGTTTTGCACGCTCTCCCCGTGCAGCGTGGGTTCTCTCCAGGTTCTCCGGCTCCCTCCCACAGTCCAAAAACATGTTGTCATGAGTGTGCTTGGTTGTTTGTCTCTAAATGTGCAATAGACTAGCGACCTGTCCAGGGTGTCCTCTGCCTTCACCCTAAGTCAGCTGGGATAGACTCCAGCCCCCCGGCTACTCTAGTGAGGATTAAGCGGTGCATAGATAATGGATGGATGGATGGATGGATGGTAACAAGCCATCACAGAGATCCTTAGTAATCACAGAAATACTAAGATTAATTGTAGCGTCCTGGCTGAATTGATGGTCTGACTCTCTTTAACTGATGGTTCATGAAAATTAGATTTATCCTTGGCAGCCTTAAACATGCCTTGCATACATCATGAATCACCTTGAACAACCGTAAGAGCTGAGTAAACACAGAAAATCAAAACATTTTACTTTATACACATCCATGAAATGTTTCCTTTTAACACCGTTTTAGCTTCTCAGATATTAACTGAAATCATGAAATAGCAAAATAAATATAAACTACAACTGTTACATTACTGCTTTAAATGAACTGTTTTAACTGTAGTTTCTCTCTCTAAAGTGACAGCATTTTATGCAAACAACAGATTCATCATCTGTGCAATGGCATCTGCGGCAACAAGCTAGCACAATAAACTTTCGTAAACTCGACAAATCCATAAAACACTTATTTTAGAACAACTTTAACACACAATGTGACACCAACATTAACAAACCTTGTGCCTTCATCAGCCTGGTGCTAAATGATAAAGCACTTAATTCCATTTTCAACCTTTTTGCAGCAGAAACCAGGGTTCCAGTTTGACTGGGGATCAGGTTCATTTGCGATGCTTCCTGTATTTATGCTCCAGATGTTCTGTTAGCAGATTCATCACAACCAGACCTGCCTGTGTGTGTGACAATAAAGATATTACATAACGAAGACCTCGCCAAAAAATGTAAACATGACTAGTTAATAAAGTCTATATCCATGTCAATGTCATCTACAGATAGCAAAATGAAACCAAAAAAATAAAAAATAAATGAAAAAACACTAGCACCTTTTCCTTCGTATATGTTGCACTTCCGGTTTTGTCACTTTCAAAAACTTTTGCCTTAAAACTAAATTAATTATGAAATGTGAGATACAGTGCAATACAATGGCGACCTGTCCAGGGTGTCTCCTGCCTTCGCCCTAAGTCAGCTGGATAGGCTCCAGCCCCCCTGTGACCCTAGTGAGGATTAAGCGGTGTATAGATAATGGATGGATGGATGGACGGATGTGAGAAACTAAATATTTATTTGGGTTTACATTAATCCTAAAACATACTGTCAGGATGATAAAAAAGGTGGGATGTGGTCACATTTCTTAGGTCGAATTGAAAAAAATAACCCTGCAGCTGAGCTCTGTAAAGTCATGAGATGATCAGTATGTTTTGGCCAAGAAAAGTGAAAAAGCTGTTGCAATATTCAACGTGAGAAGACATAAAGGTGTATGAGATGATCTCTGTATCTTTAAATTTTAAATTCAGTTCGTTACACATGTTGGACATCAACCTTTTCAGTTTCAGGGTAGATACCAGTGAACCTGTGACCTGGTTGTTCAGTGGACAGCTCGAACATAGTGTTTCATGGAAAAGTGATTCTGAGCTCAATTCTGAAACTCATCCATGCAGAAATTCGACCTATACCAAGATGAAGACAGAAGTTAGGCAAGCCTGAAAGCATTTTCATCTTATCTATCTTTATAGCCACATTTATCAAACTACCGGGCTGTGATCTCTGACAGAGCAAAGATTTATGTTTAGAATGGTGTGTCCCGCAATTTTTTAGTAAAACTGCTGGCATAAAATAAAAACCCTGCAGCTTTCTTAAAAAAGCCAAAGTAATGGGCAGTTTGTGCTCTTGTGCAACTGGCTGCATAGCCAGAAATTTTAAACAAGCTTGTGCAACAGGCAGTGATGGCTGCAACTACGGTGAAGTATCTGGTTTGGAAAGAAGAATCAGGGCTTTTTGGTGAATATGTATACATCTAAAATTGATTAGAGACAAAGATACGGGATGGTGGTGCCGTGTTTAGCACTGTTGCGAGAAGGTTCTGGGTTCAAACCTACTGGTCAGCTAGGGTCTTTCTGTAAAGTTTGCATGTTCTCACTGTGAGATTTCTCCAACTTGCTCTGGCTTTTTCCCAAATGCATCCATTGCATGTTAAAGGGTGATACTAAAGTAGCCGTAGGAGTCAGTGTGTTAGCCCTGTGATGCACTGGTGACCCTGCCTCTGGCCCAGTGTTAGCTGAGATATGCTCTAGTGCCCTGCAACCCTCTACAGGATAAAGCGGGTATAGCTGATGGATGGATTGGGGATGAGATTACCCTCAGATGTTTAGCACACTAATGACATTTCTGTTTGCCCGGCAGAGTTTTTAAATCCTCTCTCTTAGCTGTCTGCACTAATAGAAGAGCTCTGTCACCGTCTGGGCATCCTGGACTCCGGCATGAAACTATTTCAAAAACAGGCTTTCACGTCAAATCTGCTGTATCTGTCTGCTGGCCATCCGACAGAATCCCAGAAACTCATTACTACCTGTGAGTCAAAGATGACCGCATTTGATGAAAAACAGGATAGACTGCATAGACCCTAACAAGCCTTCATAAATGATGTTGGTTACATATGATTAGCCTCATTTTTCAAAACCAAACTGAGTGACAGAGATAACAGGGCCAGGTATGATTAACATTTAATGAATTCATTCAATGAAGGAAAAGTGTTGACTCACTGTGCTGTGGAAAAGCAATGTAATGGATCCTTATATTTCATTCCCACCCACATTAGGGGTGGTGCATCGCTACACTCTGAAACTCATCAACGTGATGATGAATGCAGAGTTGTGACAGCATATCCAGTCAGCAGCAAACACTTCAGCTCAGCCCCTTCATCACTGACACCATGATAACTGTTTCTGTCTCTCCATAACAGCAATCATGACAGAACTGCCCTGAGAAAGACTTGGTTGCAGTTTTTTGGCGTCTCTGCTCAACAGAAACAGTGTGAAGTCATGTGTTTGCGTGTGTACAATATAACCATGTGTTTCCACAACTCTGTGACTGTATGTGTTATATTGTGAGTGCAATGACAAATGTTTCTCACCAAATGGACCATTCATCAAACCCAGCTGCCCTTCTGGTTAATGAAGTCAGGGAGCCTCAGAGCACACAGAGCACTTCTCACCACGAACATGGACAAACAGGGAAGCATGAGAGATCACATCGCTCTCACTGCTATTCCGTCTCTCTCTCCCAGACTCTCAGTTTACTGGCAACAAAAGAGACTCCTCAACACCAAATCGTTTTAAAGAGAAGAGGCAGCTGTGGCTCACACTAGCAGTTCATTTAGTATTCAGATCCAGTGGCTCATTGCAGACCCAACGATGGACAAAATGGGTACATCTTCGTAATGGGAGGAAATGATTTGAGCTTTGCCAGTGCAAAAGCAAAGGACATTAGGAGTCAGACAGGTCACTTTATGGTATAAAGTTAGAAAGATAAGAACCTGTCATCCAGCATTTGTATATTTTAAAACAAAGAGAAATAAATTACTTGAGCTGTTTAGAGGTTAGGGGTTGCAAGGTGGTGCGGTGGTTCGCACCGTTGCCTCGCAGCAAGAAGGTCACTGTTTCGCGTCCCAGTGAGGACACCTGGGATCTTTCTGCGTGGGTTCTCTCTGGGTTCTCCGGCTTCCTCCCACACTGTCCAAAAACATGTTGGTATTAAGTGATGATTCTAAATTGTCTGTAAGTTTGAATGTGATTGTGCATGGCTGTCTGTCTCTAAGTGTGGCCCTGTGATAGACTGGTAGACCTGTCCAGGGTTTCCTCTGCCTTCACCCTGAGTCAGCTGGGATAGACTCCAGCCTCCCTGCGACCCTAGTGAGGATTAAGCGGTGTATAGATAATGGATGGATGGATGCTTAGAGGTTATGGCAGATTTCTCTTTGTCATTTGCAGAAGTCTGGGAGCTGTGATTCAAAATAAAAGCCAGTGTTGAGATCCAATAATGGATCACAGAGTTAAGTGTCACAGTGATGGACTGACTTTTTCCAATATAGTCCATGGTCCAGACCAGATAATGATGCCGTCTCAGGTGACCAAACCTAAATGGTACTAAAATGTACATTGGGTTAATATAAATACATTAGGATGTGATAGCCTTTCCACACTGGCAGCTTCATTACTTATTTATGAAACCGTCACATTCGCCATAACTGTGATGTTGCACAATTAATTTAACCCTCTGAGGCCCACAGTTGCAAAAATGCAACATTTATTTAAAGCTGTCCAGTTGTACCATAGACTGTATAAGAAATAGGGTTGTCAAAAATGATACCTCAATACTAAACTGATACCAAAGCTGATATCGAGCAGTGAAATTAACTGTTAAGTTATGAATTAGGTTATGGTACTGTGTGTATATGTATTTATTTGCTTATTTAATTGTTCACCTAGTTCCTTATTTTACTAGCAGCAAGGGGGCAGTGCTGCCATTTTGAGTTGATAGGTGTGTCAGCTTAGGCCTGAAGGGAGAAGGCTTCATTAGTGGGTCCTGGGCAGGTGTGTTGTCTTCGTTTGCTGTTCATGCCAGTGCAGGGAGGAAGGTCAGAAACCTTCATTGTACTGATGACTGCAGAGATGCCACTGGTGTGTAGAGACAGTTTCAAATGAATTTAAAGGATAAAATTGTAATTGGTAATTTGATTTACGGTGTGTTGGGATGTTGGTTTCCGGATACAATTTCAGTTATTGTTGATTGATTAATATGGTTTTGTGTTTTATTGTAAGGTTATCAACTAGCAAACACTCAACCTGATTCCTTTTTTGAAAAGATTAAATAAAAATGGAAAACGAGTGGAGTTGACCAGCATCCTCTATTATCTTCAATGCCGAGTCGAGTTTAGGCAGACAACTGAAGTTCAAAACCCAAATAACTCGACATTAACTTCCCATGGTATCGATACTTTTCCGTCTCTTGCGGCCTCCTTCAGTTGACGCCGACAAGCGTGTTCCCCCCAGAGCCCAGGGTGGCGCTGTGTACAGCAGCCTGATGGGAATCAGTAGAAGAAGAAGCCGCAGCTTGGAAGGAAACAGTCCGACCAGTGGGGCTGGTCCATAATGCTCCAACAGGGGTGGGAGTGGGCGCGACGCACAGGCAATACCTGGCTGCTAATGCCAGTTTAGGATAGCGGTCACGGTTCTGTTTCTGCCATCGGCGGCGGTGAATATTCAGATATCAGAATTGCTATCTGGATACCACGACCAATGAGTCGGGAGGGAGACACACTGTGTTACGGCCCCTGCTGGCCGCTTGGTCTGAGTAAGTGGATGGGTGTCTGACGATGTCACTGTTTTATTCTGAGGTGATCAGCTGATCCAGCCTTTTAATTAACCTGATCGCGAGCACCTGGGCCCGGTGCATGCATGGAGTTAAAAGCGTGGCTGATCGGTGCCTCACTTTCTCTGCTCTGCTCTCTACTCGACTTCTCGGCCAGCGCCCGTAACTTTTGTTTGCAACACCACACACTACACACTACACACATTCACATGGACACCACTGATCACATTGACCAACACACCTCATTTCAGTATTATATTTCTTTGTTTAAATAAATATATTTTTTGTTTATGTTCGCACTGCGCCTCTCCATTTTTGTCATCGCCTTTGAGCCAGGTCATGACAAAATTGGGGCTTGTCCGTTTTGCGCAAATTAGACACATTTGAGTATATTTGTTTCAGGTTAAATTGTTACTTTTTGGAGTCGTTTCCTTACTGTGCATTTGGTTTAGTTTTCGAGTTGGGGTTGTGTGCTGAAGTAAACTATGCTCAAACATTTGGTAATTGTGTTTGTGTCATTTGGCTGAGCTGAAGGCGTTTTCCTTCAGGTTTTGTAGTTGCATGCGTGGAGGTGAGTGACGGTGTGGGGTTCCCCTTGTAGGATTAGCAGCGGTCCCCTTTGGCTCCGTTGCGTGCCGTTGGTAGTGTTGTGGCTACATAGCGGCTGAAGCTTTGGCCTGGGGGCATGTCCGTGGCTTTGGGAGGGTTGCTGGCTTGCTAGTTGCTCTCTCGTGCCAGCGGTCTTTATTAAGTAAATACCCACCGCTGCTCGCTGCATGAAGACTAGGGAGGAGTTTAGTTAGGCGAGTTGATTTTTCGATAGCGGGGAACCTCTGAACCAGGATCCTCTTTGTGCACAGGGGGATACTGCCTTGCTGGACCTGTCCAGGTGTAAGTTGTTTAGTGGGGTTGTTTTTTGTGTGTGACTGGTCTTAAGGGTAATTGAAATGGCTGAATGTGAGGCGTTCATTGCGGTTTTGTCAGAGGAGGCGTTAGAGAAATTTACAAAAGGACAATTAGTTAAACTGGCTGAGCATTATTTGGTGGCCGTGGGAGATCGGAAACATAAAGATGACATTATAGTGGCGTTTAAGTTAAAACTTGTGTAGCTGGGAGTTTTTAAGTCTGTTCCGGTCCCGTTGACTGCACCTGCCGTGTCTGTGCCCGCCCAGGGGCATGGGCTGACTTTTGAACAACAGAGGGACCTTCTTTTGTCACAAATGAAGCACGAGAAATTTAAGTGCGACTTGGAAGCTAGAAAGTAAGTTGAGCTGGAGATGATCCGCCAGCAGACTGAAAAAATAAAGCTAGAGTGTTATTGTCAGACTCAGGGTGACGGGGGGCTAACGGGCATGGGCGTCCCTTTGATATAAACAATCTGCGGCTGGTTCCACCTTTTAACGAGAAGGATCCTGACTCCTTTTTTGTATTGTTCGAGCATGTTTCTGCGGTGAGGGGTTGGTTTGATGTGGATTGTGCGTTGCTGCTCCAGTGTGTCTTTACAGGTAAGGCGCAGGGGGCTTATTCGTCATTGAGTGCGGCTGATAGCGCCAGTTATGTCAAAATAAAAACTGCGGTGCTGAAGGCTTATGAGCTCGTACCCGAGGCATACGGTCAGCGTTTTTGTGTGTGGGAAAAGAGAAGTGGCCAGACATATGTTGAATTTGCCCGTGATTTAACTGCACATTTCAAATGTTGGTTGGCTGCACTTGAGGTTACCACGTTTGATGATTTGTGTGAGCAGTTTAAGAACATGTTGCCTGGTCGGATTGCCACGTCTGTTAACGAGCAGAAAGTTGTCTCTGCGGCTGACGCAGCTGTGTCAGCAGATGAATATGTGTTCGAGTTTAGTATCGTGACAACCCTAATAAGAAATGGACGTAACTCCCGTGACATCACCTGTTGGTTTCTTGACTGAGAAAATGAAGCCAGGGTTTTGCTACTTCCTGGTTGAGGTCTTGGATTTTTGGAGCCAATGACGCAAAATACGTTGGAGGGGGGCTGAGCCGGGGAGTAGCGATTGCTCAGAGAGATTGAGAGGCGGGCCCTCTCTGCCTGCCCAAATTTACCACCTTTTGCTCATTCTATGCTTCTGCTGCATAGTCGCTGTCGACAGCAAGTAAGTGCATTCAGTCAGCGCTATCAATGTTAGCTCCCAAAAGTTGATGTAAACTTAATCTTTACTTGTTAAATTAACTTCAGTAAATGCTAAAGTAGTCCCACGAAGTAACTGAGTACATGTCCACACTTGTTGACGAATATCACATAAAATGAGTAATCTGTGTTTTCATAGCTGAAGTTGCTGTAAGTCAACATTAAACTGCCAAATTACTTTTAGTAAAACATATTGTAAAACTGACTTTTTCAATGTGTTCTGCGAATGTAAGGTTACATTAACTACCTTACTGAGTATCTGCAGTGGAAAATGGGATTTGTCAGTGTCATTAGTGTTAACTTACCATTAGCTGTAACGCTGATTACAGTTAATAATCATTATAGCTAAATGGTATGATTCATCTTTTAACTGTTCTTGTCATGCCGTTTGTTCATGATCAGCAGATATATATAGCTCACTAAAGTAAGTAAACGTTTCACCACTGAACAGTTACTGATATGTGTTCTTATACAGTTAATGAATATTGATCTATACGTCTATCTTTCAGAAAACGGAACATCGAAAGCAGAGATCCAAAATGGCATGTACCCCCACACAGAGCCACAGATGTGAGTGACAGTTACTGTAGGAGCCACAGATATTGTTTTTGAGTACTGATAACTGGGTTAATAGTTTTGTTTTATTTGGTTGTCATGGTGGTGTATTGTCAGACAACTGTGTAAAGTTCATGTCATAAGAGTGCCAATTACTTCCTTGTTTTTGTTTTTTTTTACAATACAATCTTCTAGAATCTGCAATATGCCATATTTCTCACTATCATAATGTTTTTCCTATCTAGTCGTAGTCTGGATAATTGGTGACAGCTATGTCCGACGTGGAGCAGAGAGGGCTGCGGAGACCATGGGAAGCAACCTCGGTGTTGATAGGACCCTCATCCACTGGTTTGGTTGGGGTGGTCTGAGGTGGAAAGGCCTATTTCCTTTATTCAAGCAGTCTCTAGAGGGAAGAGCAGTACCTGATGTTCTCCGCATCCATTGTGGTGGCAACGACCTGGCCAACATTTTAAGTGTGAAATTTGTCCAAATAATGAACGAAGACCTGCACCACCTCCACCTACAGTTTCCAGGACTGAAAATTCTCTTTTCTGGCATCACCCAGAGATGTTGGTGGAAGGTTGGTGCCAGTCCAGCCAAACTAGACAAAGCATGCAAATTTGTGAACAGTGTTATGGCTACATATGTTCATTCTTTAAATGGTGGTTTCATTCATCACCCTGTCATAAGGTTTGACACTCCTTTTTTAAATATATTTTCATTTTTGCACTTGTGGCCGTAACACTGTTCACTCTTACCAGCTATGCGCTTTCCCACCCCTATATCCACTCCTATTTGCACCTGTTCTCTTAACACCACTGCATTTCCAACCCAGTGGTCTCTGAAACGCTCTGCCCATCCATAAAATATAGCTGTGACAAACTGTAAATAGTTTAGAGTTCATGGTTTTACAGTTATTTATGTGGTGATCCAAGTTTTTGTGTGTTTTTTGATAAATGTGTGATAGTGCATATGCTTGTGTGTTGCGGGGTGCAAGTCGTTTCAGGCTGGGCGGGGCTGCTGGACAGGAGAGAACGCATTCACTCTCCACCGTACATGAGGCTCACCGTTCATCAGTGCTTAATAAAGCCTGCCTCCACCTGTGCTCTAGCGCCCGTGGATTGTTCCTTGTCTGAGTGGTAACAGGTCAACCAGTTGTCTTTGGAAACTGTTTGCTAAGAGAAGTCTCGTTTTGTTCTAATTGTGCTTTTGTCTGCGTTTATATCAGAGCATCCCTGTTGGAGTGACGCCTCCCAGACCCAGCCTTCTGCAGCCAAGCTCCAGCCACAGCAGCACTGTTTCCCGGTCCCTTTGGAAACCTCCCCTGGAAAACCCTCCCTCACTCAACAACCCTCACGGTGTCCACTGTTTTCCCCGCAGCAACCAATAAATCCTTTTTGCTTCAAACCTAACCCCTCTGTTGCATTTTTGGATCTCGCCCACACTGAAATTCTAACAATTTGTACTTGTTGTGAAAAGTGATGTAGCTCTACTACTTCTTTTCATAAATCAAACTGTTCTGTCAAATGTTTAAATTAGTTTTTGTAGTTGTTGTTGTTTTTTAAGCATTTGTAGCTACATTTTTTTGGAAAATGGAACTTTCAATGTGGAGTAAAAGTATTTCTGAAGTTCAGTCATTAATGTGTTGATGGTTTTTAATGGTTCATAGTGTGTTTAAATATTAACAATAGGAACATGTATAGTACTGTAATGACACACGGCCACATTACTGACTTTGGCAGGATTTGTAAATTAATTACAAGGCTATGTGGATATTAAGTTTAGTCAATGGAAGCAAAGGAACACAAAGCACATTTAAATACAACTACCAGATTTGTAGTTTAGAATAAAAGTAATGTACAAGTTTTGTACAACAATAACATTTCAGAACAGTCTTTCAGCCAAAAACAAAATGACATGCAATACCATTTATTAAACCTAATTGGCCTAACAGACACATTAAAGAGTCTGTATGCCTAACACATATTTTTAAGAAACGGCAAGCATCTGTTCCAGAAATTGGAACTGCTCAATTAATCACCTGCTAAACAACAACTATAATGAAGTCAAAGGTAAGACGTAGAACCTCTGAATGCTAAAAACAGAGATTATAACATTTTTGAAAGAGCAGATCTGTCTTTCCATCAGAAGAAACTGAATTGGAAATGGTAGACTCAGGATGTTGTCCATGCAGTCTTCTTATTCACAATCAGATGAATGGCCTCGTATAAGGTCTTCCTTCTGCTTGCACCGCTCATTCATTTCCAATGTAACAATCACAGTAAGGAGCAGCACCAGAAACGGCCACAAAGAGTGGAAAGAGGAGACGGAAAATAATCAAATGGCATTAATTTTTTTCCACATGCAGGCAGTTTTTATCAGTAAGGACTTTTTCTGATAATTTTTCTGGTAACATGTTCCTGAGTAAACAATAAATATATAAATTTATATAAATATGGCTATTCACACATGCCAGAGGTTTGTCTAAATAATGTTACAGGGGCACTGCACCCTCGTACACCCGGCTTGCGCCCTCTTACCAAAATGCCGATTGAACCCTAGCCCTGAGAGGTCCACTGTCACACCGGCATATCATATGACATATTGGAGACGTCTCAACAGGAAAACTATTGCATATACGGCGTCAACTTCTCTCGAAAGTGCAGACTTTAAACTCTCTCCCAGTTTTTGTTTCATGTCGATAGACCACATAAAACCAGAGATATGATGATATGAACATGCGTGACAAAAAATGTGTGTACAATATAAGCATATGAAATACGCGCTTCATGTATGTGCATGTGTAAGTCCATGAACTTCATCGGCACCCGGACTCAACATGTCTCTGCCGTCTGATGCAGGTGACGAGACACGACCGTTGCTGTGGAGACGACCTCGAAGAGTTCGTGCTGCCTTACATGCTGCCGTACAACATGTAGTCTTAATGAAAACAATCTTCTTGGCCGTGAGAATATCCCAGCACCATCACAAGACAATGTATCTGATTATCAAAAACGTTATAATGGCTCCAGCATATTCCAATTGTGGTAGATACACCATTAGAGGAGCAAAAAACGTTAGAAATTGGTGTTTTCCATGCCGAGTCGCCATATTGTTTCGGTGTTAGCTGCTCTCGCGAGATTTCATATAGGTTACATGCAAAGTCAGCTGACCTACACAGTGAGATTTCTCGAGACTGAATGACCATTCACCCACATGTATGATAAGGTCTTACTCCATGACATTGTGTTATACTCAGGTTAGTGTACATGAAGGGGTCTTGCTCCCTGACACTGCTACACTGATTAAAGTACATGTATGTGTATCATGGTGCAGTACGAGCATGTAAGAACATTCCAAGTACTAGTAAATAGAAGTTTTGCCAATACCGGTATTTGTCATGTTTTCATTTACTGCAGTTGTATTACTATTCTAACCAAACAGCAATTGCTCAACAGTTGATAATGTCTTGATTTCTGAAGTTTCATGAGCTAAACTTTCTCTCTCAGATAGCCTCAGAATGTCCCATTTAAGCTTCAATTTTTCAAAGGCTTTGCACCCAGAAAATGTACATTATTTAACAAGACCACCACCTGTATCTGTAATGTAAAGTAGAAATAATGACCATGGCACCCAGAAATTTCACATTCACAGCACAGGAAAAATCATGCAGCAATGCAATCACTCCTCCAGATTATAGTATATTTGACTGACCAATAATCAATCTATTTGGGCCATTTAAAAGGACACATCCATCCTAACTAAAGATATATATTTTCTTAAATGTAGGAAACATGTTGCAATATGCTATCCCTACACAGTCGCCATAGGTTTACGCTGCACCGTTACATGAAAAAGGAATTTCCATCCATCATCTATTCATTAAGGGTAAGGGTAGGTTACACTTGGACAGGTCGCCAGTCCATCACAGGACTACAATCTATACACCGCCACGTTAATTTAAGTGCGTGAGAGTAACGTGCATCTTAACTACCAAACAACAACAAAGAAAGCTGGCGTTACCGTTTAAACCACTTTTAACTATCTAAACGTCACGTTAACCTGAGCTATCACTACTTCCCCATGGACAGTAATATGAACTTATAATAACGTCGTTCATTATTTCAACACATTACACTTCAACTTGGTCGCATGTACCAGAAACACAAAACACGTTAAGCTTAAAGTTGGTTAAATTTACGTCAGAAGCTGACTGTAACACATGAACAACAGTCTATGGTCAACACAGCATACCAGTCCAGTGGTGACAGAAGCCACCGTTCGCATCCCAAATGTTGCGGCGTCAGCTATCATGTACCACAGAACAGGATGGAAAACTGAGACGAGACATCAGCTAACGCCAAGGTGCATGATGACAATTGTCTGTACTTCTCCGGCTAAAACACCTCAAAAACAATTCGTAACTTTAGGGATACACTGTACACATCATATTTACAGCTACATTTACCTACCAGAAAAACTGGATAATGGAACCCCTTGAGGGTCTGTTAGTGCAATTAACTGAGAAACAAGCCATGACAAAGGTGAAAAGAAAACAAGCCAAAAAAACTGTGGGAAATGTGGTGGTTAGTTCACCAATATAAAATGACCAAATAATGCTTAGAAGACAACTTAATCTAAATGTGGATGAGAGCGAAGCTCGGCAGTAAACAACCCTCTTTGATGCGTCGCCGAAAGGACCTATGAATCATTCCAGACCAGACTGTCAATCAAGCCAGCCACGCCCCTTGCCCCACAAAATTTTGATGTTTTATTTAAAGTTCAATATTGATCAATTTTCAGATTGGCCACCTGATCTCTGGATTTGATCATGAAAACTAACTGAAAAAAAAATAAAAATCCTGAGCTGTAGCAAAGCTGTATTTTGTGACCTGTGATCACTCCATTTACAATTGGGGTCTACGGGAGCCAGCAACTAGCGGATGTGGTGGTACTGCAGGTTTTTGACACTTCCAGGTTGGCTTCATTTTGTTGCTATGTCCATATCTCATACAGTCTATGAGCTGTACCTGTTTTTGACTGAATCTAGACAAACACTACATATCCCAGTACCCCACACTCTCAACTGCAAAACTGCAACATTTTTGGCGGGAACATGGCTGTCTTCCACTGACCCCCAACTGTCTCTTTTGGAACAATTTCAACAGTTTTCCAAGTAAGTATTTGGCCTATTATATATATTTTTTCCCCTTCATCCTACAGATGTTTCATGATAGACAACTGAAATTATTATTTTTTAGTATAATACATGTGATTTTTAGGGATTTACAGGAGGAGATTAACAGGAGTTACTGTGCAATGATGGTGATAAATGCAGCTTATTTTCAACTGTTGCCTGTTTGTGTACGTTCCTAAAATGTGTTTTAAAAAAAGAGTCTAATGTCGCAGTCCAGTCTTTCAGTCAAGTCAGCGGTGGTTTGCATTATGTAACTTTTTTTTTCTTCTCTATTCTAGGAAATTTTGCTAAATCATCTGTTTGGAAGCTTGGAAGACTTCCTTCTCGTTTGGATCATATACTGGGACGCATGCCTCTGGATCTGGACTTCTGAGAGTTCACCTGCACTCAAGAGCTTGTGTTTTAAAATGCTTTATCCAGTCAAGTCGCAGTTTGCCCAGCTATTTTAGATGCACTGACAGAGCTGCATCTAAATGTATTACATTAAGGGTGGAAAGGCAGGGTTTTGCACAATTTCAGAATCAAAGAGACAGGATGCTGCAGCAATCTGGACACACATGGATCCTGTCCTAANGCCACAACAGGAAAACTATCGCATATACGGCGTCAACTTCTCTCGAAAGTGCAGACTTTAAACTCTCTCCCAGTTTTTGTTTCATGTCGATAGACAACGTAAAACCAGAGATATGATGATATGAACATGTGTGACAAAAAACGTGTGTAAAATATAAGCATATGAAATACGCCCTTCATGTATGTGTATGTCTAAGTCCATGAACTTCATCAGCACCCGGACTCAACATGTTTCTGACGTCTGATGCAGGTGACGAGACACGACCGTTGCTGTGGAGACGACCTCAAAGAGTTCGTGCTGCCTTACAACATGCAGTCTTAACAATCTTGTCCAGGTAACTTTTTTTTTTTCCTCTCTATTCTAGGAAATTTTGCTAAATCATCTGTTTGGAAGCTTGGAAGACTTCCTTCTCGTTTGGATCATATATTGGGATGCATGCCTCTGGATCTGGACTTCTGAGAGTTCACCTGCACTCAAGAGCTTGTGTTTTAAAATGCTTTATCCGGTCCTCCAGGGTGTAATACAGATTGTTCAGGATTTCTTCCTGAACTCTGCACGTGTAACAACCGATAAGACGGACACCATCACTAGAAACAAAATGAAGCACCAGAGAATGATCCTAACAGACTCTTTGATCAACCTCCACGCTGATTTCCTCATTAGGAATCCCACTGTGAAGCTGAGCTAGTCTTCATTCTGCGCTCTAAAGCCATTCTATGTTACAGCACCAAAAACATCTGATCGGAAGACCTGTCTCTGTCAAATGCATGAAAATGCATGCTTAATGCTTGAGGTCCTCAGATCTTCTGGTGATGTGAAGTCAAACAAACTTGATGACAGTTTTCAGTTAGCTTGCTGCTCTCCAGCAAGTGAGGCCTGCCTTCTTCGCACCTGCTCACGATGCCTAAACAAAGGTACAGTTCCAACTCAAGAGCAAGACAAAATCTATGTACAGTGGAAGCAGTGGGAGAGAGTTGAAGAAGACACAGTCAGTGGAATCCAAATCAACATTTAGCTCGTCCAACACAGTAGCAGTCTTTCAAAGCTCATCAAACTCTATGAGCAAAAACTCAGAAATGAAACCACAGCACATGTGTGTTTAGTGCAAAACCAATCAAAAGTTTACAGAAACACAATTGAGACCTGTGATGAAAACACTGCAATTATTCACGTTGACTTTTCAGAATCCTGGAGATGTAAACATCAATCTGAAGTTCAGGCCTGCCATTTTGGACAAAATCTGCCACAGATAACGCTGCATACCGGAATGTTTTACATTAAGGGTGGAAAGGCAGGGTTTTGCACAATTTCAGAATCAAAGAGACAGGATGCTGCAGCAATCTGGACACACATGGATCCTGTCCTAA
>NW_007578115.1:0-6270 GCF_000690725.1 Stegastes partitus | reverse complement strand
ACAAATACACCAGGTCATCGCACATGAGAACAGGATCCACCACAGACAACTATCCTGCTTTTGCAGCGAGATCTTGGTTTGCCAGTGCTTCAGCCCAGGTACCTTCTATTTCCATGGCTACCCAGAGGAACAGCAGAGTGATACAAGGAGGGCAAGGAAGAAAAGACCTTTGGCCATGTTGATGAAGGAGATGGAAAAAGAGATGGGAGGGGAGTTGCAGATGAACGATGTGATGGAAGAGGAGTGGGATGAGGAGCCTCTGAAAGGTCCTGAGGATACAATGACAGTAGCGACTGTTAGCAGCCTTAATAATGGAGACTGGCTAGCAGTCGTATATGATGACCACTGGTGGCTAGCCAAGACCATTGCTGTGGATACTGAGCATCAAGACGTGAAAGTGGAGTTTCTGCATCCCCATGGTCCAACAGCAAAGGTTCAACCTAAGCTTGGCAGGAAGGATGTCTGTTTCTGCCCAGTTGAAGATATCATACTAAAACTAATGGGAAAGGCGTCACCAGTCCAATCAAGAACACGAGAGATCTACAGCATAGCCCCTGATGTGATGGATTTCATAGAGCGAGAGCATGTCCGACGCCTGTTGCTGAAGGCATAAGTGCAGGTTAGACAAAAATGAAATCTTAAATGAGCTCATTGAAGATGAGGAAGCTGAGAAGAGGTGGATGAGGTGGAGAGGAGAAGTGGTGGATGATGGGTAGACAGAGGGAGAGGAGGGCAAACAAAGGAGAAGAAACTGTGTAACTTGTAACAGTTGGAAACGGTCAATTTTAAATATGTTCATGATATTTTTTAATATGTTGAATATAAGACAAAGAGCAGTTATCTATTTTCACCTCCATCTGGTTAAAAACACGGTTTTCTGTTATTCAGTGATGCACACACATTGTTTTTGTCAACACCGTCAGTTTTTTGTCAACTCCGTCAGATGTATGTTTTGTTCATTTTTGAAAGAAAATGTTCATTCTTTCTTCAGTTTATGTTGCTCATGTAATAAAGGGCCATCTGATCTGTATCATCTCATGTCTTAATTATTTAAGAAATTGTTTTTTATAATATTAAAATAAAAAATGGAGTTGGAAAATGAAGATATTTGGAAATCTGACTTTTCAAAATAGTGTGAAATCACGGGGGACTAAATGGTCAGATTCTCCTTCAAAAAGCCTTGTAATGCTGGAGTTTGCTGTTAATGACATACAAAAAAAGATTTATTCGGAGATCAAAACTGTTATCCTGATACCACCACAACAAACGAATTGTCGGCTATGCGGCGATTGGGGTCCAGCCCTAGTCAGTCAGACTTTGACATAAACTCATATTTAGCTCTTCTGTACTCAGTAGAATAATATTTCATGTAAGGCTGGCACAACTTTAGCCATGCTAGCAAAACTGTAACCAATGCAAGTCGTTAAAAGCTCCTTGCGGATATTATCCAATAAATGCAGTTCTTATGAAACAGATTACTGACTCTCAAAAACCAAATGGCACAGAAGGCAAATAAAGGGTTAATATACTCGCCGAGGCGCCACCATCACCGGTGTTTGCCATCATGGCTGACCGTGGTCCTCTGCTTTCAGCCATGAGCGTTCAACCCAGTCTCACGGCAATTTGTAAAATAGTCACAAAATTTAATCTATTCTTTCGTGTCCTGGGACACAATTTCCCTGACTTTGTCGTGTTCCCGAATTTCAAACCATTATTATATGTCTAATAGGAACAAAAAACGTGTCCCAGACATGAAAGATAATCCCAACTGAAATGTATTGGTTTGAAATTCGTGCTGGGGAACACGAAAAAGTCAGGTAAATCGTGTCCCAGGACACGAAACAATAGAGTAAATTTCGTGACTATTTTAGGAATTGCTGTGAGACAGGGTTGGCGCATCAAATGTCCAGAGGAGTGTAACTTGATTGGCTGGACGTTGATTTGACTTCGGCCGGAATCGATCATTTACGTCATTTACTTAAGTTATTTAAGTCCCCAGATGTGAAAGGTGAATTTTTTTACGGCGAGTTTGAGCACCTTTGAATTTTCATGCCTTCGAATTTTTACACCTGAAATTTTGACTTTCTGAAATTTAGATGGACTAAATTCAGACAAAAAAAAAAATCACATACACAATTTCAATGGCAACAGAATTCAAAGTTATGTTATGCCCCGGTGTAGGGGAAACTTTGGCATAACTTGAATTTTGCTCCACACCAGTCTTTCCCCCTCAAAGAAGGCCAACAACGAGACAAGCCAAGTATCAAAATGAGCAGTTACTTTTATTTTTACAATAAAGAGGGGGACGTAGGCCAAAATAACAAACAAAACATACTCTACATAAGCCCTGACTTCCCTGTTGAAAAAGAAAAAGCAAATAAAAGACAATGTCTTAACTATCTACCTAATAAACAAAAAACAGGAGAAAGAGGGTTTAAAAGAAAAAGGCCTCTCCCTCCTACTCTGCTCTCTATCTACAATATTTACAAAGATTCACAGAAAGACACCGGTTACCGGACTTTGCTTTGGGAAGAGGACCAACGCAGTCTACAATGACATATTGAAATGGCTCACCGATGACAGGGATCAGCTTCAGCGGAGCAGCCAGAATCACCTGGTTCGGTTTACCAGAGACTTGACAGTATGACAAAATTTTACAACATCGGACTTTAATCACGGCCAGAAGAAAAAGCGGAGGACACGATTGTAAGTTTTCTTAACTCCTAAATGGCCAGACATACAGTGATCATGAGCCAAACTCAGAATTTCAGAACGAAACGGTTGTGGGACTAAAATTTGCCACACTGACTCATGAGTAAAACCAGAGCTAGGAGTCCAGTGGCGCATCAGGACACCGGTAGGAGACAGACTTTTCACAGTTTGGATCTTTTAACAGAGAAAAACAACGAGACAAGGTAACATCAGAGTTTTGAGCTTGAATCAGTTCTTCTTTGTTCACTGTCAATGTAAGGTCTTTTACATCAGGCTGAAGCTCAACAGAAACAGGTGCGTTTATTTTACATTCTGAAACCGGTCTTGTTGGATCAGAGGAACTCAGGAAAGACTTACTGAGATCCACCAAGTCACCAAACTTTCATGCCTGAGCACGTGTCACAGCACACACAGGGAACAGGGGCAACACAATCTGGCCCAGCCGGGTCAGAAACACACACATCTGCGCACGGATTCTCAATTACTTTGGGCGAAGGAAAAACTTTACCGCCAGCCAAATCATTCCCCAGAATCAGATCAACCCCAGCTATCGGTAGCTGTGGTCTTACGGCAATTTTAAATTTGCCTGACACAAAATGGGACGTCAGATTTACAAAATGCAAAGGTGCACGCACCACACGCATCTTTACGCCCCACGCTAAAACGTCTGAGCCACAGTAAGACTCAGCTGAAAAAGGGAGAACATCACCGTGAATAAGTGATCGTTTCGCTCCAGTATCCCGCAGGATAATAATTGACGCAGGCTTTTACAATCAGTGTAACAGAACCATCTGAAATAAATGGTCTGAAATCAGTGTCAATTTTGTTATGTTTAGTTTCTGCCAAATTCAGTTTAGTTTGAATTAAACCGCTTGGAGACGATGTTTTAACACTTTTGGTTTGCTCTTTCTTTTTAAGAGTGGGACAGGAGCTGATCAGGTGTCCCTGCTCGTGGCAGTAAAAACACTCGCGGGTTTCTGTAGTTGTAGAAACAACAACAGAGTTGCGGCGAGTACTCTTCAGAGATCAAATTTTGCGATCGGCGGATCACGACGAACGACCGAAACAAAAGCATTTTTGTGTGTCAAAGCAAATTCATCCGCCAGCACAGCAGCATCAGCGAGACACGTAGTCTTCTGCTCATTCAAGTAAATTACAATTTTTTCAGGAAGCCGATTCTTAAATTCTTCCATCAACATCAGCTCGTGCAGCTCATCAACAGTTTTAACTTTGCTGGCTTGGCACCATTTATCAAACAAAATACTTTTCTCCCTCGCGAACTCTACATAAGTTTGGGTGGCAGTTTTTTCACATTTTCTAAATTTTTGCCTGTATGCTTCAGGCACTAGCTCGTAGGCACGGAGGACGGTGGCTTTCACAACGTCGTAGTCTAAACTGTCCTCTATCGACAGAGAGGTGCACAATTCTTGAGCTTTACCCACTAGTTTGCATTGCAGCAACAGAGGCCAAACACTTTTAGGCCATTTCAATGTGGCAGCAATGCGTTCAAATACACTAAAATAAGAATCTACCTCAGACTCTCTAAAACAGGGGTGNTTACATTAAGGGTGGAAAGGCAGGGTTTTGCACAATTTCAGAATCAAAGAGACAGGATGCTGCAGCAATCTGGACACACATGGATCCTGTCCTAAGAGATATCAAGACAAAATATCCACAGGTTACCACTGTGAACTTTTGGTCTGATGGTCCAAGTAGACAGTACAAGAACAAGAAGAATTTTTTTCTTTTGTCTGGCGCCCCAACTACATTGGGGTTTGAAAGAGCAACATGGAATTTCTTCCCCACTTCCCATGGTAAGGGCGCAGCAGACGGTATTGGTGGAACAGTGAAAAGAACAGCTGACAGTCTGGTCCTGAGAGGAAATGACGTGACAGATGGAAACACATTCTTTGAAAAGGTCTCAAACAGTCTGAAGGGTGTTCAGCTCTACTACATTGCAGAAGAAGACATGCAAAGATATGATGCACTTCTAATGCAACCTCTCAAACAGGTTCCCTCAACAAGACAAATACACCAGGTCATCGCACATGAGAACAGGATCCACCACAGACAACTATCCTGCTTTTGCAGCGAGATCTTGGTTTGCCAGTGCTTCAGCCCAGGTACCTTCTATTTCCATAGCTACCCAGAGGAACAGCAGAGTGATACAAGGAGGGCAAGGAAGAAAAGACCTTTGGCCATGTTGATGAAGGAGATGGAAAAAGAGATGGGAGGGGAGTTGCAGATGAACGATGTGATGGAAGAGGAGTGGGATGAGGAGCCTCTGAAAGGTCCTGAGGATACAATGACAGTAGCGACTGTTAGCAGCCTTAATAATGGAGACTGGCTAGCAGTCGTATATGATGACCACTGGTGGCTAGCCAAGACCATTGCTGTGGATACTGAGCATCAAGACGTGAAAGTGGAGTTTCTGCATCCCCATGGTCCAACAGCAAAGGTTCAACCTAAGCTTGGCAGGAGGGATGTCTGTTTCTGCCCAGTTGAAGACATCATACTAAAACGAATGGGAAAGGCTTCACCGGTCCAAGCAAGAACACGAGAGATCTACAGCACAGCCCCTGATGTGATGGATTTCATAGAGCGTGAGCATATCCGACGCCTGTTGCTGAAGGCATAAGTGCAGGTTAGACAAAAATGAAATCTTAAATAAGCTCATTGAAGATGAGGAAGCTGAGAAGAGGTGGATGAGGTGGAGAGGAGAAGTGGTGGATGATGGGTAGACAGAGGGAGAGGAGGGCAAACAAAGGAGAAGAAACTGTGTAACTTGTAACAGTTGGAAACAGTCAATTTTAAATATGTTCATGATATTTTTTAATATGTTGAATATAAGACGAAGAGCAGTTATCTATTTTCACCTCCATCTGGTTAAAAACACGGTTTTCTGTTATTCAGTGATGCACACACATTGTTTTTGTCAACACCGTCAGTTTTTTGTCAACTCCGTCAGATGTATGTTTTGTTCATTTTTGAAAGAAAATGTTCATTCTTTCTTCAGTTTATGTTGCTCATGTAATAAAGGGCCATCTGATCTGTATCATCTCATGTCTTAATTATTTAAGAAATTGTTTTTTATAATATTAAAATAAAAAATGGAGTTGGAAAATGAAGATATTTGGAAATCTGACTTTTCAAAATAGTGTGAAATCACGGGGGACTAAATGGTCAGATTCTCCTTCAAAAAGCCTTGTAATGCTGGAGTTTGCTGTTAATGACATACAAAAAAAGATTTATTCGGAGATCAAAACTGTTATCCTGATACCACCACAACAAACGAATTGTCGGCTATGCGGCGATTGGGGTCCAGCCCTAGTCAGTCAGACTTTGACATAAACTCATATTTAGCTCTTCTGTACTCAGTAGAATAATATTTCATGTAAGGCTGGCACAACTTTAGCCATGCTAGCAAAACTGTAACCAATGCAAGTCGTTAAAAGCTCCTTGCGGATATTATCCAATAAATGCAGTTCTTATGAAACAGATTACTGACTCTCAAAAACCAAATGGCACAGAAGGCAAATAAAGGGTTAATATACTCGC